>NC_055962.1:31414834-31714834 GCF_018492685.1 Alosa sapidissima | reverse complement strand
AAATTTAGTAAAACAGTCCATTAGTCTAGGGATTGAGTTTAAAGGGTCTGAAATATAAACTAATATATCGTCTGCATATAGGGAGATTTTGTGTGTTTCATTGCCAATTTCAATTCCTTTGATAAGTGTATCTTCTTTTATCATCTGTGCTAATGGTTCAGTGACTAAAGCAAAAAGGAGGTGAGAGAGGGCAGCCCTGGCGTGTTCCCCTATGTAGACCAAAAGGTTGTGAAATATGTCTATTAACTCTGACCATGCTTTGTGGGGCAGTATACAATAGCTGTATCCATCCAATTAGCTTAGGGCCAAAGCCAAATTTATCCAAGGTCTTAAATAGAAATGGCCATGATACACGGTCGAATGCTTTTTCAGCATCGACAGCCAGTGCCATGCAAGGATAAGCGTAGTTTCTGCTGCCTTCCATAACATTAAGCAGTCTTCTAATATTATCTGGTAAGTAGCGACCGGTTATGAACCCTGTCTGGTCAGGTTGTACTAAAGTATCAATAACAGACTCCACTCTTTTAGCTAGTATAGATGTTAATAATTTACAATCTGTGTTTAACAATGCAATTGGTCTGTATGATGCGCAATCTGTAGGATCCTTATGCTCTTTAGGTATTACTGAAACTATTGCTTCCCTCCAAGTTAAAGGTAACTCCCCTCTCTCAAAGGCAGAGGAGAATGCTCTTTCCAAAACTGGGCTGATGAGGTCAATGAAAGTTTTGTAAAATTCGTTAATGTATCCATCTGTACCTGGACTTTTATTATTCTTTAGGTTTCTAATAGCATCCTCAATTTCCTGTTTAGTAATCGGCCTGTCTATGAACTCAGATGAAATATGATCTATTTTAGGTAAGTTTATGGAATTTAAATAAGAATCAATTAATGTTGGATTGCCATCAGTGTCTTTGTCTGAGTATAAGTCTTTGTAGAATGTTGCAAATGTTTCTGAAATCTCATCTGGCTTAGTTAGGAATGGTTTGCCAGGGTCGTTACTTTTGAGTTTTTGGACAGTAGCTAGACTGCATTTTCTCCTCAACTGGGAAGCCAGGAGACGACCCGCTCTATTCCCATGCTCATAATATTTCTGCTTCAGGAACCTTAGGTTTCTTTCAATTTTTTCAGTCAGGAGTTCCTCAAGTTCCTGTTTTGCCTGTTTGAGCTTCTGAAGATTTTCAGTGGATGTATTTTCTTTATGTTGTTTTTCAAGGTCATGTATTTGCTTTTCCAAATCATTCTGTTTAGCTTTCCTTACTTTTTTTATAACTGAGGCAAATTGAATGATCTTTCCCCTTAACACCGCCTTTGCACCTTCCCAGAGTATAATTGGGGACATATCTTCTTTATCATTAAATTCTAAGTAGAGGGCAAACTCCATTCTCAGAAAAGCCTGAAATGATGGCATCCCCAACAGAGAGGCATTAAGCCTCCATCTGCTGGAGGACACTGCCTTTCCCACATCCCAAACCAATGACACTGGTGCATGGTCTGACAAAGTTATGTTATGGATTTGACAGTCAACTGCTCTATATGATTCATTTCTAGGCATAAAAAAATAATCAATTCTAGAGTAAATTGAGTGGGGGTGTGAGTAAAATGTATAATCTCGACCCTTTGGGTGTAAATGTCTCCAAACGTCGATGAAAGCAAATTCCTCACAACAATTGTTTAGTGTTCTACTCATTGTTGTTGGATGGACAGAAGACATGGGGCTCTTATCCAAAAGCGGGTTTAGCATGGTGTTGAAATCCCCTCCAATCAGTAATATACCTAGTGCTTTCTCTAATACTAAATCAAATATGGCTTTCACAAATTGTGGGCTATTATCATTTGGGGCATAAACATTTAACAAAGTTACCCAAACTCCACTTATTGTACCATTTACCAACACATACCTCCCCTCTTTGTCTTGAAACTGAGAGTCAAAGCAGAATTGAAGTGATCTACCTATCAAAATTGCTACACCTCTCCTACGTCCAGATGAATGGGAAGAATAGAAAACCTGTGAAGCCCATGATGTAGTCAGTTTCTTATGTTCAGCATCGGATAAGTGTGTCTCTTGGAGGAGGGCAATATTACAGTTCATTCGTTTAAGTTGGTCTAGTATTTTCCTTCTTTTTATGGGGCTATGCATGCCCTTAACATTATATGTAACTACTGTACAGCTTGACATATTGGGATTTGGTGTATATCAGCTTGAATGCAGGAAACATTGCAACCGTTGTTCTTAGGCATTTTACTCCAAGGTGTGTGCGTAACATATAAAAGTGGTAAAAGAAAACAAACAGAACTATTTACAGGAACATGAAAAAAAACAGTAACTTCCGCTTGTTGACCCATGCCTTTATGAGTCAAGATCCCTGCCTCCTACCCAAACTAAGAGCAGCGACAGAGAAGGAAAGGAGTGACCAGACCGTCTAAGTCTGGGCCAATACTGTCTGGTGTTAAGACAGTAACGCAAGTTATTAATGAGATCCTTGCGTTAGTTTTCCCCTGAAAGTCCTTATCGGACTACCCACTATTTCAATGTAGATGCTAGTGGATTCACCAAAAGGTCCAAGTTGTAAAGAGTATCAAATTATTATGAGTAGTAAATTATCAAATGAAAACAGAGCATACTTTTTTTTTAAAGTAAGGCAACCTTGTCTTAACTCTCTATCCCCAACAAAAGATTGTTCATTAAGGGTTAATGTCCCATCTTTTTTTTTTGTTTTTTGCGCCTGGAATGCTCCACCGTGCTTGCAAATAAGTCTATACTTTTGAGAATTGTTCCAACATACTGTTTTAAAAATAAAGGAAATAACCAGAAGTAACAGGATAATGGTGGCAAAACATATTAATCTCTGCATAAGTCCAAATAAACACGTGAAAACCAGTAAGGCACCTCGTTATTACAGCATCTCGTTATTAGCGCACACAACGTGAGAGTCAGTAAGGCTGAATGTCTTTGTAAGGGGTCCTATACCTCAACTTAAAGTGAATGACAAACTTACTTCATGTCTGACGCTCTCTACCACTTCAAGCTCGTCGGATATTTAACTAGAAAGGGCTTCAATATCTTTCACCAGGGTGCGCGATATTTGCTCTCCGCCTGGGCGAAACTGGCTCATCCATCCCAGCTGATGTAGCTCTTTATCCATAATTTCGGCCTCTGACAATCTTACGTCGATTCCCAACTGCTTAAGTCGTTCTGCGGCCTCCCACGCTGAGTTGAAGGTTACTTCTCCGTCGTCCAAGGTAACTCTCAGCACTGCTGGGTATGATGATCTGAATTTAATGTTGCGTTCCTTCAGTTGGCGTTTAATCTCTCCATATTCCTTGCGCTTACGCTGCAGTGCTGCTGAATAATCATTGTCCAATGTGATACGGCTACCCTCAAATTGTATGTTTTTCGTATTCCAACCTTTATACAGGATGCGTTGTTTTGTTTGAAAATGAAGGAACTTCACCACAATCGATCTGGAGGAGTTGGGTTCAGTAGGCTTTGACACAAGGGATCTGTGTGAGCGCTCGATACCTAGATCTTCTTCTGCAGGGATATCCAGAGCCTTTTTTAGCAGATTTGCCGTGAACACTAGCATATTCTCATTGCCCTCCATTCCTTCCTTCACCCCATAGATCCGTAAATTGGACCTCCTCGAACGATTTTCAATGTCCTCGCAGTGTGCTTCCAAGCGGCGTTGTTTGCGTATCATGTAGGATAGTAGTCGGTCTGTTCGAGCTCCCTGGTCTTCTATGTTGCTCACTCTTTGCTCAACTTCATCCAGTCGCTTTTCACATCCTCGAATTTGTTCATTCACACCTTTTAAGGACTCCTCAATCTTCTCCAACCTTTCCGATATGTCCTTTCTCATTCCTTTCATCTCAGTCAGAACTTCAGCCATCAGCCCACTTGCTGCGCTGGCTGCTTCATTAGCTACTGTTGCGCTAGCCTCTGGAGTGGCCGTGGATTTATTAGCTACTTCGTTTCTGTTACGTCTGTTTTGGTTCATTTTTATAGTCAAAAGTAAAGACAAAGTAATACACTTACTTATAAGTGAGAAACCACTTTAAATAATTTGTAAACTGTGGGTTAATAGTCCTAAGGTCGGCAGCTCAATTACCAAGCAGCCATCATGCAGGGGGCGGAAACGGAAGTCATCTTAGTCACTTTTAAACGTGATGCTAGCAGGTGAGATGCTAATGGACTGCTTCGATTCAATGATCTATGCTAGGCTGGAGCTAAAAGTGGTATCGCCAGACTCGGCTGGATGAACTGGAGAAAGGTAAAAATCAATTGTTTAACTCAAGGGGAGGTGGAAAATGAGTGCAATTCCCCAAATGGTGGAATATCCCTTTAACTGTACATGCACCGAACCATGAATATGCCACCAAAAAAAAATTAAATAGCCTAATAATAACTCCACGTGGGTATCAAACCACTAGCCTCCTAAATGAAACTGCTTGCATGATAACATTCATCTACCTGCTTGCGCCAGGAACCAGCTGACAGTGTGTTCAGAATCTTTCCTTAGATATTGCAACCTGTGCCTGTGTCTATATATTGATAAGAAACCTACTATGGAGAACATTGAGATAAACTGGAGCATCATCTTCAAATTGATGTCCACCCACTCTGGGGAACTGCTGACAGATGTAGAGTCCTGCGTCCTCAGTGGTGACATTGGTAATGTGGAGAGAACAGTTCTGGAACAGACTCAGGGCCAGATGTACGTACATTTGCGAACGTAGCGTTATCAGCGTCATGGACACACCGCAGATTGTGAACGCTGTCAGACCCAAGTTTCCGTCTTATTTATCAATCTTTTAATCTTTAGTGTAAACTGCGCATCATGAAATAATACCATACATACATGATAAGATGTAAACAAGCAGGGAGATAATGAAGATCAGTAGTTCTTGTCATGAGCCCTCTCACTCCACACAGGGTTACCACCTTAATTGGTTTCCATTATCTTCCACTCTGCTCACCACTCTCTCTACTCAGCCTAACTAGCTCCACCTGTCCCTGCTCTGCTCTGCTCTAATTACTCTGCCAGCTGCGCTGCATTACCCACTAACCTCTCCCAGTATTTAAAGCCCTGTCTTTCAGCTCTCCTTGTCAGATCGTCTGCAAAGCTCAAACCCGGAACCTGTTTGCTCGCGCTTTTGGCTGACTCTTGTTTTGTGACTCCGGACCTGCCTGAATCTTGGCTACTCTTCTGCCCCAGAAAACCAGACCTGCTTTCTGCCGTAACGACCCCTGACTACTCTTCGATCCCGGTAACTCTGACCAGCCTTCTGCCTTGCTACTACGAATTCGGATTTCCCTTAAACGGTACTTCTGCCTCGTTTCATCTGCCCTGTTGTGTCTGTGTTTCCCCCCCCCCCCCCCCCCCCCCCAGGACTTCCGGACCACCCACCACCGGCGTCATAGGACGCATCGCCGCCACTGGGGGGGGACAGACACAGCACATTGGACGGAACCCCTGGAACCCCTGTAATCCCTGTTATTCCTGGTAACCCCTGGAACCCCTGGAGCCTTCACTCACTCCCTACTTCCCTTTTCCCTTAAGTTTAATAAACTTTCTGGTGTGACTCAATTGTGGTCCTCTGGTCGTCTGTCTGAACCGTGACAGTTCTACTCAAACTACTTGTGCACGAAGGCTATGGAAGATTGGTCAAATCTAGCAAGTAGGAAAGTTTAAGTGAATGACGTGAAAGTGAAAGTAAGACATTCGAAAGGCCAAAGAAAGTAAAGGTTGCTTTTGGTAGTACAAATACTTTCACCACAAAAACTGGTGCTCTAAATAGCGATTCTGTTGTCTTTGAAAGGTTATCTTATTGATGCATTGAACTGCCATTTGGATTAACACCTGCTTTTACAAGGCGGAAGTATTTAGGTGCAGAATAGACGTGCACTTTCAGGAGCAGTCTTTGTACATACCGCGGAATACATAACTAGGCGCTCTTTACTCTTCCCCTCCCATCTTTTTACGCTAAACTCCAACTTTCGCCTGGATCCTCCCATGAATGCATATGCATGACATGACAAATGCAATCTGCCACTTTCAGCTCCCACGACAGGCAGTTTGCGCTTTTACATCATTGCGGCCTGTTTGTACATACCTCGCAATGATTTTACACGCACATTGCGAAACAAATACGCCTGAAGTAGGCGCAAAAGCGCCAGTACATCTGGCCCTCAGTCTCTCAGATCTGTTCTTGGCGTTTTCAGGTTTTATCTTCCCATGTCCAAACAATTCTACAGTAGGTCCAGTGCTGCTATAAAGCCATGTAGTAGAGGAGCAGTTTGGATCAAGCACATTAGCACAGGGTAGAGTAGCTGTCCCACCTGCACTGGAGAACACAGTGGGGCTGTTTCCTCCTTGAGCACCTAACGAATAGACAGACAGAGTTGACACTGATAAAGTAGTCATAGATATTCTATCTGTCTGATCTCATTTCTGTGCTTTAGGGACACAGGACTGAGAAATCTACACTTTCAGTCACATGCCTTTTCATTCATACTGTGTGATTCAGAATGACAACACACCATCACTCGTTCTCTCTCCCCACAAAACACACTGGTGTATTCTGACAATGATGCCACATTTTAAAACCACTGCAGAACCATCACTGATCAGTTTCACTGATTGCAGAACAGCTAAGGGGGGTTTTAGGCATTAAGCACAACTTCGCTGTTCTATAATCAGTGCAACCTACGGCCTCTTATTGCTTAAGTAACTCACCCATGTGGACCTGACTTGGGCAGATCAGCAACAGCAACAGAGCACAGGGGATGGACGCCATCTTCTTCTCCTTTATCCTCCCTTTTTCTCTCCTCTTCTCTTTCACTTTCCTCTCTTCTCCTTTCCTTTTTGTCTGAGTGTGTGTGTGTGGAGTGCGCCACTGAAGTAAATGCTCATAGTCCATCTCTCTCATTTACGTGCATGCTCTATTGTCCGATTTTAATAAACACGTTATGTCTTTATTTAGAAGAGTCTCTTGTTTGTGTCTTAGTTTCACACCTCTAAGCCAGATATACCAGCGGTGGTCAGTGAGGCTCAAAGGCCCTTATGAAAAGGATATGATATCACAGGATCAATTTGAGGCCAAGTCTTAAAATAACCAACATACAGTCAGAACAGGCCTCTCTCTGTGCACGTCTGACCATTTTAAAAGGCCACACATTGATGATTCCAATTATTGATAGAACATTGATACAGCCATACAACATATTACAGTAAACATAGAAAGGTAGCTCATACTGTATACATAAAAGCAGTCACGTGTATAGCATATTTGTTAACATTGTTGTTTTGTCAAAATTCTATTTGGGCAATGATGGCGAATAGTAACTAGCTCTGGATTTAATTTAGCAGTGTATGTTTTATAGCCTGTCGGGATGCAAATGTTTGAATCAAAATGGTATGAAAGGCTCTGACTGCAGATGCAAATGCAACACCCCTGCAGGCACTGGGCATCTGGACTACAGTTACTAGTGAACACATTTTGTAAAATAATACGTTTGCCTTGTTTAAGACTTTATTAGAGGAGGAGCCTGTGCCAGGGAAGCTGCATGTGTGAAGATCATTTTCTTTGACTTTTCAAGTGCTTTTAACACAATCCAGCCCTTCATACTGCGAGACAAATTAGAAGGCATGGGAGTGGATTGCTCCCTGACAACCTGGATTACACACTATGTCTGACCATTTTAAAGTTCACAAAAAAGGGATGATTCCAGTTATTGATACGACCACACAGCATATTACAGTAAACATAGAAAGGTAGCTTATAAGTACATGAAAGGAGTCATATGTATGTGCTTTAACATTGTTATGTAGCATGGAAATTAACATTATATATATATATATATATATATATATGAACAATGCTACAGACTTTTAAATGCACGCCACACACAACACAATTCCACTCTAATTGACGATGGTGAATAGTAACTCTGGATTTAATTTAGCAGTGTATGTTTTATAGCCTGTCTAGATGCAAATGTTTGACATTTTTAAAACAATTATGAGTAATAGCGTGTTAATGTGTATGTCTGACCATTTTAAAGGTCACTAAAGTGATGATTCCAGTTATTGATGCAGCACTGATACGGCCACACAGCATATTACAGTAAACATAGAAAGCTATTTCATATATAAGTACATGAAAGGAGTCATATGTATGTGCTTTAACATTGTCATCATATGCAGTATGGAAATAAACATATATGCTACAGATGTTTAAATGCACACACAGCACAATTCCACTCGAATTGACAATGGTGAACAGTAACTAGCTCTGGAATTAATTCAGCAGTGTATGTTTTATAGCCTGTCTCTAGATGCAAATGTTTGACATCTTTTTTAAAAAAATGAGTAATAGCGTGTTACATTCAGCACAGCAGATTCTCCTACAAACTACCCGAAAACACACACTCTGCAAAATGGTGTGAAAGCCTCTAACTGCAACTGCAACCGCAAATGCAACACCCATAGGCACTGGACATCTGAAGGGGAGAGGAGGGAGGAGTTTGGACCAACATGTGGCCAGTGGGGTTGGTGACGACAGTCTTGGTCAGTTTCTAATGAACACATTTTTTCACATTTCTAAAGTTTCCCATTTCTAAAAATTTTATAAGACTTTAGTTGAAACAGAGAGAGAGAGAGAGAGAGAGAGAGATGAGGAGAGTGGGTAAGGACAGCAGGCAATGCAGCCTGGATGCACGTTTAGAGGTGATGTAATAGTGAAAATGTAATAGTGACTTCTCCGGTGCTAAAGGTCCTACACATTGCACATACTACCAGCGTGGTTGGAATGAGAACCGTATTTAACTCCATAACATACTCACATTATCACTAGATTTGACACGAGTTGCAGATTTGTAATCTGTGGCATAGAGGACATCCGTAGCACCCTGCCATGCAAAGCCACTGTTAGGAATACACCTCATTGAAGAAAATACAGTGAAATGTTGTTCAGTATATACCTCACCCCAAAACACCTGTGATGTTTGAGTAGATCAGCATTAGTCATTAGTGCTACAGGACAGATAGGAGATTTGTTTACAGTGGAGAAGTGGACAGTATGTTAAGCACCCTCAGTCTGAAGAGTCGTAAAATGTCATAACACACTTCTTACATATGAAATACACATGTTGCATTAACTAGCATTCTTAGAACAAAAGAAGTGTTATACAAATATATCAAATATTGTGGTGGTCGTCATGATCCAATGATGCGCAGAATTACCACAAACTTTGGAGAATTAGATATTATAAAATATCTTAAATGATGTGCATTTGGCATGCCTTCATACTGGCATGTAAAATACTGGCTCAAAATGTCATTTTAATTATTTATATCATCTATTAAAATATATCTTCTCATATCAAATCCACTTCCTGCTCCTGACGCTTCTATGGTCATGGTCCCCATATAAAAAACAGTTCTCACTCCTGATGCTTCATGGTCCAACACGTGACGCGCATCACAACCTTCTGTGCAAGATTACATAAAGAGGTTTTGAGGAGCCATAGGCCACTCTTGTGGTTTATGGACCATTAACATGTGTTTTTTATTTTACAAATCTTTGCTCATCCAAAACCAAATCAGCAGGGTTTTTACTGTACTAAAGTCTTCCCTTGGGAACACACACAACCTCATAGGTTTACAATGTTTGACATTGAGCAGGACAGTGCATGCGTGTTAGAAGAATATGTGAGAGAGAAATAATATAGTTTATTATGAAATGGCTTTATTTCAAAATTGTTTAAAACAGTGAAACACAATGACTAATTGTTTACATGCATTGTATTCATTAGAGATCACGCTGATCTATACAAAAAGGACATCAAACTAGAAAGAGAGTTGAAAAGAGAGTTGAAGATTAAACTGAAAGAAACGTGTCTATGATATGCATGGGCATGGTGATCTACAGCACACATAGGATATGAGATGCAGCACATGAAGGATATGAGATGCAGCACATGGAGGATATTATATAAGTTACATGTAGGTTATTGTTTCAGTTTCATGCAGGATATGATATGCAGCACATACAATATCTTAACATCCTAATATCTTCACACTTGACAATATCACACCGTTAAACGAACATCTGGTAGGTCGTCTGTATATTTAAAGGCATGAATCTGTAAAGAGGAAGCCCTATCAGTGACACTGACACTTTGGGGAGCCCATTTTACCCCCTTAAAAAATGAGTGCTACCCAGAGTATGACCTTTGATACAGATTTCCCATTTCCATGCATATGTGTACACAGATCATTACAAGTAAACCTAAAGAATAGAATAGTATTTTTAA
Source organism: Alosa sapidissima (assembly GCF_018492685.1). NCBI lineage: Eukaryota > Metazoa > Chordata > Actinopteri > Clupeiformes > Clupeidae > Alosa > Alosa sapidissima. The sequence continues at coordinate 31,704,519 of NC_055962.1, read as the reverse complement.
TGGCGGACATTATCTAGGCTAACGAGTAATCCAGATGTAACGGCTGCATCCATTCTGTGCCTCAGATGGACATGAGTGATGCCAGTGTGTCATTATCTTACATTAGCTGAGGAGTTTGCTGCTGGAACAAACTGGAAAGCTGCGTCACTGGTCCTGCTTTGACTCTGTGGAAACAATGTGTCAGATTATCCATCACGTAGACCTGTGTCAAACATACAGGTACCTGCACATTTCTCACTGCACATTAAACCCAGTGCCATACAGAAGGACTATTTCTGTGGAACAACAGAATATGCATTGTTCACTCACTAAGGTGTGCTCTCCCTCAGCATCTGAAATAAACAAGATTAAAATGTTAGAGCCTGAGTGACACTACAGTATTCACAGTGGTCACTACAGTGGTAGCAGTGGTTTACAGCAGGCTATTGCCGGTGAAACACTCACTTTCTCTTGTGTATCAGCACAATTATAATCAGTGCTGCAGCCAACAGACTAACAAAGACACCAGCTCTAGTTATCAGCAGAACACCTGGACAGAAAAGCAGATGTGGGTTTAACACCTGTAGGACAAAACAGTGATGATACCACACACATGTTTAATTTACCTGAACCTTCTGTCTGAAGACAGATACAACACAGTTAGCAATTCACAGAGGTCTATTTTGTTATAAGGCACCAGTCAACATCCAGTTAGCCCACCATTTTATTTGTGACATACCATTATAGAAAATACCATACGTAGTGGAATGCTTGGTGCTTAATCGCCTGATTCGACTGGCGACGATTCGTATGATATGCATAATGCATAGGATAAAAATAGTTTTTATAAAAATAATATTTACATATTTACACAATGTTAATAAAGATGCCTTTGCATTGTAAGTATGTAAACGCAATAAAGATGTGCAGTTGCAAATAACAGTCCTAATTAGGCCTATGTGTATAGCCCATGATAACTAGTGTTAGCTGTAAGGCACGTCTTACCTGAGTTTGTGGAAGCAGTAGGCCTAGTGACTGTCTCTGGATTTGGGGACAAATAACAACACGAACACATGTTTTGCTAAGGGATCACCTTACCAATCAGGTTCAGTTCACCACACGCTAACTGCCAGTAGTCAATGTCAAGTTCATAGAGTACAGGATGCATTATTATTTTCTGTTGGGAAAAGAGTGTGTTACGAAAACATCTCTAACCTTTAATTCTGATGGTGTAGATTGCAGTTGTCTGAACCTTCCATTCTGCAGCCAGCTGGCATCTCCACTTCCTCGGTGTGGAAGTGGAGTTATTAACTCTGAGCTCTATCATCAGAGTGATGGAACAGGTAGATGTGGCTCTGATCTGGCGGTGGGTGATGTTGCTCAGCTTACTCTCTGTCTTATCCACCCAGCTGAGACAGACTCCCTTACCTCTCACCGATCCGGTACAGTTGTCGTGTGTGTGCAGGATGCAGTGGAGAGTCACATGACTGCCCGCCTCCATCTCAGTCTCTCTGGAGGAAGCAAAGACTGCAGGAGGAAATGACATCATCAGACTGCATCAGGAGTACTACACAGCAACAACCTACATTTAATCATTTCAGCTAATGGGAGCTTTGGTGATGTTTGACTTAAAAATGAAATCTTCAGAATCTTTCCTTAGATATTGCAACCTGTGCCTGTGTCTATATATTGACAAGAAACCTACCATGGAGAACAGTGAGATAAACTGGAGCACCATATTTAGATTGACGTCCACCCACTTCATACTGCTGACAGATGTAGAGTCCTGCGTCCTCAGTGGTGACATCGGTAATGTGGAGAGAACAGTTCTGGAACAGACTCAGTCTCTCAGCTCTGTTTTTGCCGTTTTCAGGTTTTATCTTCCCATGTCCAAACAATTCATCAGTAGGTCCAGTGCTGCTATAAAGCCATGTAGTAGAGGAGCAGTTTGGATCAAGCACATTAGCACAGGGTAGAGTAGCTGTCCCACCTGCACTGGAGAACACAGTGGGGCTGTTTCCTCCTTGAACACCTAAAGAATAGACAGACAGAGTTGTCAGTGATAAAGTAGTCATAGATATTCTGTCTGATCTCATTTCTGTGCTTTAGGGACACAGGACTGAGAAATCTACACTTTCAGTCACATGCTTTTATGACAACACACCATCACTCTTTCTCTCTCTCCCCACATAACACACTGGTGAATTCTGACGATGATGCCACATTTTAAAACTATTCCACTCAAGTCTTTTTTCTGCCATTTCAAAATGACATTTAATGATCCATTGACATGTTGTACTACTGTATGTCCGTACTACTGCAGAGTCATCACTAAGCAGTTACACTGATTATAGAGCAGTTAAGGGGGGTTTAGGCATAACGCGAAACTTAGCTGTTCTACTGTATAATCAGTGCAACCTACGGCTTCTTATTGCTTAAGTAACTCACCCATGTGGACCTGACTTGGGCAGATCAGCAACAGCAACAGAGCACAGGGGATGGACGCCATCTTCTTCTCCTTTATCCTCCCTTTTTCTCTCCTCTTCTCTTTCACTTTCCTCTCTTCTCCTTTCCTCTTTGTCTGAGTGCGTGTGTGTGGAGTGCGCCACTGAAGTAAATGCTCATAGTCCGTCTGTCTCCTTAGCGTTCGTGCTTTATATTGTCCGATTATAAGAAACGTGTTGCGTCTTTATTTAGAGGAGGTGCTTGTTTGTGAGTTAGTTTCACGCCTCCATGTCCGAGATACCAGCGGTGGTCAGTGAGGTTCAAAGGCCCTCACGAAAAGGATATGACATCACAGGGTCACTTTAACATTGTCATACAGTATCTATTAACCAGGACTGGAGACCAAGTCTTAAAATAACCAACATAGGGTCAGAACAGGCCTCTGTCTCTGTGTATGTCTGACCATTTTAAAGGTCACAAAAGTGATGATTCCAGTTATTGATGCAGCACTGATACGGCCACACAGCATATTACAGTAAACATAGAAAGCTATTTCATAAGTACATGAAAGGAGTCATATGTATGTGCTTTAACATTGTCATCATATGTAGTATGGAAATCCCGGTAAACATATATGCTACAGACGTTTAAATGCTCACACAGCACATTTCCACTCTAATTGACAATGGTGAATAGTAGCTCTGGAATTAATTCAGCAGTGTATGTTTTATAGCCTGTCTCTAGATGCAAATGTTTGACATCATTTAAAAAAAAATAGTAATAGCGTGTTGCATTCAGCATAGCAGATTGTCCTACAAACTCCCCCGAAAACACACACTCTGCAAAATGGTGTGAAAGGCTCTAACTGCAACTGCAAATGCAGCCGCAAATGCAACACCCCTACAGGCGCTGGACGTCAGGAGGGGAGAGGAGGGAAGATGGGGGACCAACATGTGGCCAGTGGGGTTGGTGATGTCTTTCTCTACTTGGTCAGTTTCTAATGAACACATGTTTTCACATTTCTAAAGTTCTATTTTATAAGACTTTGAGAGAGAGAGAAAGAGGGAGAGAGAGAGAGAGAGAGAGAGAGAGAGAGAGTGGGGAATGGGTAAGTATAGTAGTGGCAATGCAGCCTGGATGCACGTTTAGAGGTGATGTACTAGTGAAAATGAACGTGGGAGATTTTGTACTCCAGTGCTAAAGGTCCTACACATTGCACATACTACCAGTGTGGTTGGAATGACAACTGTATTTAACTCCATAACATACTCACATTATCAATAGATTTGACACGAGTTGCAGATTTGTCAGATCACAACCTTCTGTGCAAGATTACATGAAGAGGTTTCAAGGAGCCATAGGTCACTATATGGACTTGAGCCGTAGCCTACAGGCCAATGTAGGCTATTTGCTGTTGAAATTAATAAATGCATAAACTGATAAATTACACACTGTTGTGTCTTCGTTTAATGAAACCTAGTCTAGCGTAAAGTGTTAAATAAGTGTAGCCATATATTTTATGGCTTTGTTTACTTTATATGTTAATGTCAATTTTGTATTTTGTTATGCACCCTTGTGGATGTCTTGGGAATTATGGATATGCTGTTAAGAGATTGGTTCCTGGGAATGTATCTAGGGGGAAGATAATTAGGGGGAATGTTAAGTTCGAGTCAGAGCAGAGTTAGGAATGTGCTGGCTGGTTGTACGTGTCTTGTAAATAAAGCTTCTAAAAGTCAATCTTCACACCTGTAACCCATTTTCCTTCCACGCCTCAACGAGACTGGATAGTTAACCAGGTAGTACTCTAAAAATGAGGGTTACATAAGCAAACATGCCCCATGTCAAACAGTGCTTGGGGTAGCCTATAGGCCTGTATAGCCTAGACTGACGTCGATAGCAAAGCATTCTGCTTTGGGGAATTATTTGCTATGGTATGGCTTGGCCAATGGCCATGGTATTCAAATATACTGTAGATATGTTCAATATAGGCAGAAAGTTTTCCTTAACGTCCCATCTCCCAAAAATCGGCGAAGTTTTATTTATCAATCTCTAAAGTAATGAGTCAAAATCGCAAACAACTTCAGGCGGCGCTCTCGTCCACCATCTAGCCTGGCCCAGCTCATAGTTCAGTCCAACCACAAGCGCAAAAAAGGAAAATTAGAAAATTTTAATTTTTAACTTCTGAACAGAGAACCGTAACTGTGCTCAATTGAAAATCAAAATAAGCATCAATAACCCATTTACTGTGCCGTCCTAAAGAATGGATGGAATAGATTTTTAAGCCTTTTTTTATATTTTTTCATGTGAATTCTGGAAATAGAACACAGCACTGCAAAGCATTACACAGACCGTTCTGTAACGGTCAAATTCCTATCTTAAGTTAAGATAGGATTTTTTTCCTAAAGGCAGTTAGGAAGCATGCTTCTGTAATCAGTTAGGTTAGGACGTTTCTGCAATGAGGCCCGTTGCCTCACCTTGCAGTAGCAGCAGCACAGTCAGCAGTAGTCCCACTGTTGGGTTGTGCAGCTTTGCCATTTCCTCTGATCTCTGAGCTGGTGTGTCTCTGCTCTGAGCCTCACACAAAGGGGGATAAGGATTAATTTACCTGTCACACATACATCACTTCCTGATAAAATGGCTGTGTTCTGACCACTGAAACCAACAAAATGTAATTTTGACCTTCAGAGCATCGCCACGCAGCCTCAGCCGCCACAAGTTCCTTTCCTCACACTGCACTGCTGCCTGCTCTGCTTCTGAGAGGCTCAATACGTGTCTCTACTTCCCTCTCTGGATGCAGGAGTGAGTGCAATGTGCGGTCACTGATGGCTCACTCTTTTTTTGTGATTTTTATTGAAAGTTTCACAACATAAACAAAAATACACTAACACTCAAACACTGACCGTCACCGCAGTAAAAATAAAAGTCAAAACCCATGGAAACAGTTGTACACCACTTAATACAACTAACATAAAAGACAAAAGAAAAGATGCGCCCATAAAATTAGAAATGAAAACAAATAAACAACATTTTACAAACATATGTTATAGGTCTCTAAGGAGCACATTCAGTTCTACCACCACATATTCCCCGGTCTGATACAGTTTCGGGCTTTGCCCTGTTAAATCTGGCTGTTGAGTATTCCAGTGTTTCAGTAAATGTTTCTGTATTAAACCAATATTCTAGAATTGTTTTTTTTTTTCGCTGCTGTAAAGCCACAACATAGGATTGTCCAGAGTATTTTCCCCATAATGTCACACACATGAGTCCATAAAGTGTTCACTTTAGCACATACCAAAACACATGCAAAACTGTCCCCACTGAAGACGACATAAAGTACAATTAGGAGTTGACAGCAGACCCATTCTATAAAGTTTGTAAGGAGTGGCATACAATCTATGAATTACTTTAACTGATGGCTCACTCTTCAGGTGAACAGCAACACTTTGAAATACTTTTATGAATACTGATATTTTAAGATTTTTTTTTGTATTTTTCAACCTGTGGTCCTATTGTTAGAAGTTAGTGATATGTAAGTAAATTTATTTTATAAAGCACATTTACTGTAAACACATCATGAAGTGGATAACTAAAAAGACAAACAATACAGAAAACATAAATAAAAAGAAACATTCAATATCAGGGCACACAACACAGAAATACATAGGCTGAGCAGGAGTACAGGGGTAGGGAACAAGGAAGCCTGGGGTGTAAAGGTGGGTTTTTAGCCTGGATTTGAAGGCACAAATGGAGGGGACAGATCTAATATCCAGTGGGAGCTAATTCCACAGACGTGGAGCAGCAACTGCAAAAGCTCTATCACCCCTCTGTTTGAGCCATGAGCGGGGCACATGCAGAAGCCCTTTAGATAGATAGATAGGTAGATAGATAGATAGATAGATACAGTAGATAGATACTTTATTGTTCCCCAAGGGGAAATTCAAGTTTAAATTTATTTGAGGATCTCAGGGACCTTTGATCTGAGTAAGTTAGAAGCAGTGATGTAGTACTAGAGTCCGGTCTCGGACTCGAGACCGATTTCTGCTTTCTCGGTCTCGTCTCGGACTCGTTCCTTCAAAGACTCGGTCTTGACTCAGTCTCGGACCACAGTGGGAGGAGAAGGACTCGTAATTTCAGACCGAGTCCTCGAGACCAGCGCATTTTTTTATGTTCATATAAAATGGCAAGACAGAAAGTGCGTCCAAATTCACCCATTCTTCTCAGTTGAAATACTCGCAATCGCTAAGCCTACTCATCACACAGGACACATGTATCACATTACATGAAAGAGCTTTTTATCAGCTTTTAAACGATGTTAGCCGCTAATTGCTGTAGTGAACGGTTCGCGAGAAAAGTAAATAATATAATTAAATTTAATCATAACGTCTACATAAGGTGCTACACCCATCTTCCTACCCATTCATCTCGGTGGAATACTTCACGAATCCTTCGTTCAACACATGACAAACCATATATCAGAAGGTCTACTGTACATTCATGTCTCCAACTTTGGTCTTTAGGTTTCAAAATGTCTTTAAATCGTTCTTCATGATTTCATAACAGGCCAAATACAAAATAAATGTTACAAATATTGCCTAGATATAGGTAAATATTAAAATCAGAGGATATACAGCTCAGTAAGAGTTTGTGAAAGGAGTCTTAATGATCAAAAAATGCTAAGCATGCATCTAGGCTATTTGAGTTTCTTAAAGTATTAAATATAGCCTAGACATCTAAATATTAGATGATCAGATGATTTACAGTTCTATGTAATATGTCATGTTTCATGTTTTTGTAATGTTTCATACAGTGATGCAGGTCTACTGCTGTGAATAGGCTAAATACAACTTTGATTATTTTTATAGCCTACTACTGTATAGTGAACTTTGGCCTTGGTGCCCTGACATGTGGCCTTTGTGCCCCCTACCAAATATGCCCAACTGAAGGCCAAGTGGCCTTGCCCCTAAAATGCTGAAATTCCAAGCCTGGGCCTAACTGTTGATTATTAATTGGGGTGATATTAAATCATGAATATGAAAACTGACATGTTTTTATGGTCTTGGTCTCGACTCGGTCTCGACTTCTAAAGGACTCGGTCTTGACTCGGACTTGCTTCCTCAAAGACTCGGTCTTGACTCGGACTCAACTGTATTTGAAAACCAACTGACTCGGTCTCGACCCTTCAAAGACTTGGTCTTGTCTCGGACTCGGCATAGACGGTCTCGTCCCCATCACTAGTTAGAAGTACCTTCATTATTGTCCCTAATGAAAGTACCTTAAGACATCTGACAGTACAGCTCAGGTGGGAAAATGACAGAATTTCCCTTCTAGAGCAATCAGCCTTCATGTGAGCATTTGAGTTATGATGAAACATATGGTGAGTCTATTGTGGGTCTGTGGTTTCTGCAGGGTTGACACCAGACGCTGCATGTTTCTCTAGAGAAATTAAAATGAAACCACACAACTCATCCTGTTGTGGACGGCCATTCTGCTGTTGATGTTCTCATAGTCTAAAAATAGACACCTCTGCAAAGCATATCATGCAACCCAGTAGAAGAGGGTGTGTGTGTGTGTGTGTGTGTGTGTGTGTTTTTACACAATTTAGTAAATGTGGGGACATTTTTGTCAATTGAGTCCACAATGTAATTTAACATCTGCACAATTTACTTACTATGTGCCCACTAGAAAGTTATAGCACAGAAAACTATTTTGATCTTTGTGTGATGATCTTTTGTGTGCACATTTCATAAATTGTTTTTATAAATTCAGCTCACAATGTAGAGCTCACGGACTCACAGACTCATCATCTTGATCACTGTAAAGCTCTAATGCCTGGCTAATATCGCCTGACGGCTAAACAATACACCGTTATCACAGAAGTCTAATACATGCCTAATATTGTCTGATGGTTAAACAATACTACACAGTTACACAGAAGTCTAATGTCTGTTTTATATCTTCTGATGGCGAAACATGCTTCATAGTTACACAGAAGTCTAGTGCCTGTCTAATATTGTTTGATAGCTCCTGAATAAAACAGTGCCTGTCTAATTTCATTGGATAGGCATCTGTTACAGTAAGAGCCTTATCAGTGACACATGTCTACATGGGTTAGAGAGTAATGTTGACACTTGTGTTCATGTGTGTGCGCGTGTGTGCGTGTGTGTGTACTGTATGTGTGTGTGTGTGTGTATGTGTGTGTGCGTGTGTGTGTTTGCGTGTGTGTGCGTGCATGGGTATTTGTATGTGTGTACGTGTGTGTTTGCGTTTGTATGTGCGTGTGTGTGCGTGTGTGTGTATATGCAAATGCCATAGATCTGTGTTAATTCTTTATCTTGTCATTCTTATGAACAGTGGCATAAACAGCGTTGGGGTCCACAGGTCTGTTGCTCTGGTCCTCACCACCAGATAACTGCATGATGGTGCTGTAGGTCACAGTGTCCTCAGACTGCTTCTGTAAACAAACAAACAAACAAGCACATCACAACACAGTGAGGAGTGTAAATATAAACATATTCAAACACGATGGGCATTCATTTGAATATGCAGCGCACATTATGTACGATTACCATCCTGTGGAAACCACACAATGACAACAGACATGATGCCAATTTTATATAATTTATTGACGCATACAGTACATTGCACGGCGTAATCTAGCAGTAATCAGTTGAGTAATTTGTAGCATTTTTTTGAACATCTAGGGACAGAGATTGACTTTAAAATGAGAGTTATCACCTATGATTTTCAAACAGTGTTACCTAAAACTGATCCATGTGCTGAGAACTTCCTAATCTGTGGACCAACCCACCAGTGGTTGTACTGTATGTAGCATGGTGCTACGTGGATTACTAAAATGTTAAGCCCAATTCATTAATAGCATTAGTTTATGCATGTGGGTGGGTATTAATGCATTGCATTGTGATCATTGTGAGTCATACAAACTAGAGCCGGATGAGTAGTGACTCACTGCAGAAGTCCCAGTAGCTTGGGTTGGGTTGAGGGGCTGAAAGGATGCATAGTGCAGATCAGATCTTTCCTCATCCTGCACAAAAGACAGAGAGAGAGAGAGAGAGAGAGAGAGAGAGGGAGGGAGGGACTTTTTTGACTTTTAAAATCCCTTTTATTGAACCATACTATGAATCAATTACTCAATCCCCATTAATACACACGGCCAACCAGTGGTACAGAATGTTGTTTCACCATTTAAAAATCAGTCTTTCATCATCAGCAAAATGGATCAAGCCTTTACCCACACACCATTTACGTCCAAACCAACTAAGGTTATTTGTAACTTGGAAGAAGGCATATTCCACTCTGACCCTCGACTCCACTAGGCCTTTAACCATTTCCACTAAATTCACAGATATCCCCTCCTCCCCCAATCTATTATAATTTTGCTTGACCAAATAGAAAGTTCAGGCAGCCGCGGGAGGGAGAGAGAGAGAGGAAGAATCCTTGACTTTGATGAGGGTCTTGAATTGATTTGATTGAAAAATGATTAGTTAATTGTCAACATTGTATATTTATCTATGTTTATCCATGAAGTAACTGTTGAATTCAGCTCAGAATTCCGGTTGTAATGCCAGTGTTAGCAGAGCAATTTAGCGGTGGAACAGACTTCATGACTATGGCACAAATCTTTGTCTTGCTGATGGCTATGTGTCATATTAATGATTATGTATGGCACTGAAAATGTGCAAAGACTTTTATTTTGATATGGGTTCTAGCTGCATGGGTGAACCAAGGATTCAGCTAAACTCTGTGTCAGGTTAGATTTGGATGCCCCCTCATAACTACTGTAACCATTACATATGTATATAATCAATTCAATTAGGACTGCTGATTTAAAATGAATGTTGGAAGGACTGACAGGGACAGCAGAGGATAAACTGAATCCAATGCGTGAGCTCATCTATAAAGTGATCAACTGAATCCAATGCGTGAGCTCATCTATAAAGTGATCAACTGAATCCAATGAGTGAGCTCATCTATAAAGTGATCAACTGAATCAAATGCGTGAAGTCATCTATAAAGTGATCAACTGAATCCAATGAGTGAGCTCATCTATAAAGTGATCAACTGAATCAAATGCGTGAGGTCATCTAGAAATTTATCAACTGATCAAATGTGTGAGGTCATCTAGAAATTGATGAACTTAATGGGATACTTCACCAATTAGCATTAAGCTTTGTATCAGTAGAAACCTGGTAGTATTTTCAAATGACTGTTCTTCCCTCCCTCATGTCCCCCTGAGACGAGAGACATCTGTATTTTTTTTCTGGAAAAAAACCTCTGATGATGCAAAAAGCATAATTTTGTTTATGGCTAAATCAGGCGGCTTGTTATTAACTGCCACCAGCCAATTGTGTATTGTGGTGTTTCACAACCTGCTGTGTAATAGACAGGCTTGGTTTTCGATTGGCCTCTATGGCAGCACATGCTGTACAGTGGAGTACAGGGCCTTTACAGATCTCGGGTACAACATGCTACGTATGAGCAACTGCCACAAGCCAATTGTATGTTGTTATTGAATTTCGCATCATGTACAATGTGAAATAGGCTTGGTTGTTGATTGGCCACTATGGGGAATCTCCTACTTATAGCACAAGACATTTCCTGTGTATGTCTGAAAAGGAAATATATAGCAACACTTGAGTCATTTATAAACATATAACAAGACTTGAGTCATTTATAAACATATTCAGGTATAAAACTTCTACAGTGACTAAATAACATATTTCGGTGAGACAAAAGGAAATGGCTTTTTACTCACTGAGTTGAGTTTCGGTTCTCCTCCGGCTTCTGAAATATAAATAAGATTAAATAATAGAATGTAGTATACATGGTCACCACAAAGATGTCAGATGTGTGTGAAACACTCACTGGATTTTCTCTTGCGCATCACCACAATTATCATTAACACAGCAGCCAACAGACCAACAGAGACACCAACTCCAGCCATCAGAGGGACACCTGAAGAGATAAAATATGTGGGTGCAAAACGTATGTATAATTAAGGACTAATACTACACTTATTTGCTGAATATCATTCTTGAATTTTCTCTTATAACACTTATGCAAGTTATCTACCCACAGATGCCTTTAATATAAGACAGCAGTTGTTCTAAGCCAACAACTGTTTAACTTTTATTTATTTTTGTATTATTTATTACTATTTTTGAAGCTTTTGCCTTCATGGAGAAACAACAGTGAATATAGAGAGACATGAAATGGGTGGTAGAGAGCCACAGAATGACTGTTGCTCAGATACGAACAGGAAGACCCCAAAGGCACTTACTGTAAATGGGCTCTCTGATAACTACAGCTTTAGTGCAGAGACAAGAGAGAGATACAAGGAGAGAGGAGGGGGATAGAGGGAGAGGAGAGAGGGAGGGTAGAGAGAAAGAGAGAGAGAGATATGGATGTAAACTTTGGGCACTTAGACCTCTCTTAGAGGAGAGAGGGGGTAATATCAGTATAGTATTGTGGTGATGACACAGGCATATCTTTGGTGATGAATCAGGCATATCTTTGGCTATGTGCCATCTACTGTACTAGGACACATGCAGTAAAGTCCTATGTGAGGAGTGGGTGGGTGAACAGCTGTCTGATGAGCCTCCACTGGGGGGCGCTACTGTCTCACCTGAGGAGTGTGGAGGACCTGGAGACCATGTTGGTTTGATGGTGGAGGAGTGTGATGGATCTGGAGGCCGTGTTGGTTGGATAAGGGAGATGGTGGTAGGAGCTGGTGCTGGTGGAGGTTCTGGAGGTCTACTTGGATTCACTGCAAAGACGTGAGAAGATATCTAAGTTTACTTGAACCACCATTCTGATTTCCATACCAGGCCTATCATGTACAGTAGAACAGGGGTTCCCAAAGTGGGTGTCGCGACCCGGCGAGGGACCCCTGATGTAGAGAGATACGTGATAAGAGAATTACACAATCACTGACCTAGCACTTTGACGGTGTGGGAGACAGAAGTCTGAACCTGCCCTTCTGCAGTCAGCTGGCATTTACGTGTCCTCTGTGTGTGAACAGGGTTTGGAGCTCTAAGCTTCTCAGTCAGTGTGATGTAACAGGTAGATTCTCTTCTAATCTCGAGGCTGGTGGTGTTCTGCAGCTCAGCCCCTCCCTCATCCACCCAGCTCAGGACATTTTTAAGATGAACTAGTCTCTCACAGTCTCCATAGGTGGTCAGGGAGCAGTGGAGGCTCACATCACTGCCAGTCTCTCTCTCAATCACTTCTGGGTTAACTAGAAAACAGGTGAAAAGAAAAATAGACACACCTGTTACCACTACTGACACACTGCTGTGACACCTCTGACCCCAACACTAATGCTGTACCAGGTCCAGACAGCCAATGGGGATTCTAGCCTGAATGGTCAGACCACGCCCAGAAAGGACCAATCAAACACCAGAGTATGACATGGAAGCAGAGTCAGAGTGGAGGACCCTCTGATTAGGCTGATCTGATCAGTCTATCCTGTATGTGTGTGTGTATGTGTGTGAGAGAGAGAGGGGGGGGGGGGAGGTTAGAGTGTGTATAAGTCTGTGTTTGCGAATGAGTTTGTGTGTATGTGTGCCTGTATCTGTGTGTGTGCGTGTTTGAGAGAGAGAGAGGGGGGGGGGGGGTTAGAGTGTGTATAAGTCTGTGTTTGCGAATGAGTTTGTGTGTATGTGTGCCTGTATCTGTGTGTGTGCGTGTTTGAGAGAGAGAGAGAGAGAGAGAGAGAGTGTGGGTGGGTGTGTGTGTGTGTGAGAGAGAGTAAGTGTGGCAAACACTCTTCCCAGCCACATTCAGTCCTATTTGCTGATTGTTGCTGTGATGACAGGGTGAAATTTTTTTTAAACCAAGACAAGTCTTGAAACCCAAGTGTAAAGCTCTTCGAAGTAAGCAATCGAACTATCTAAGCAAGCAAATCCAAAAGAGTAAAGATAAAACAAATACAAACTAATGCAACACACCTAAAGAAAAGTGCGGTGGGTCACACACCAGACTTAACTAAACAGACATCGTTTTAATGGATTAGCATTGGATCGTCTGTTCTGTCCATGGGCCTTCTTGACAAGGAGAATGCTGATCTGCGGAGCTGCAAAGTTAAATTATGCCCGGTGCTTCTGTCACACGTCTGATAATAGCCTGATTCTGCACCCAATATAGACAACATACTGTATGACTGACAGAAAAAATATATGTTTGTTGTGTTTACAGTATTACTTTATCATGCTTGAGTGCGTGTACTCCATCACCAGCAGGTGGCACTGTAGTGATGTAACCGTTACATGGTATATATTGATACTGCACTATGATACGTGGTCCAGTGTGCCCTTGAGAGTTCCAGTAAAAAGTTGAACGATACTTACCGTCTCCTCATCATTTAAAGTTTCTACCTTTCCTCCTGTGAGCAACACCACAAATTGGCGACGAGGATGAGCGCATTGGTACCGAGTCCACCAGTTTTTCTTCCACAAGTGGGTGAGCCACCGATTCCGTTTGCTACATGGAGGAAAATGTTCGATAATTATATGCTAGCCATACATGCTACGGGAAACACATGGCCAGACTTACGAAAGCGTGCAGTACTGCTACAATGCCTGGGTCCGGAGGGACAACGCATTTTCTACGACTTACCAGATCAAGGTACGATATTTGATCAGGCCATGGCTGCTTTAGAAAAGCAATTCGTACCTAAAGTGAATGTGATAGCATGGAGGCACAAGTTCAGACACCGTTTGCAACGAGCTGATGAAACCGCTTCCCAGTATGTAGCAGCTTTGAGATCGCTAGCTTCACAATGCCAATTCGGCGCAATAGAGGGGGAAATGATTCGTGATCAGCTTATCTCTTGTGCTTACCTGAGTGCCGTGAAGGATAAATTACTGATGGAGGAAGATTTACATTTAGAGAAGGCACAAACACTTGCATCTCAAATTGAAGAAGCAGTTAAAAATTCGACGCTACTGTCTTCAGCTAAAAAACCGCCAACGGCATCAGTGCAAGCTATCAGGGCTACGAGTGCTCAGTTCCGCGGGAAAAGGGGAGCGCGCCCAGCTAAGCCCTCAGCTACAGACCGCCATTCACAGGCGAGTTCCGATCGCAAGTGTTACAGATGCAGGTCCAACAAACACTTAGCGAATGACAAGAACTGTCCAGCTGCCTTTGTGAAATGCAACAAATGCGGGAAAAAGGGACACTTTGCAAATGTATGCAAATCGTCAGTGAGTGAAGTGAGGGAAGTTACGGTGCCTGAGGTCGAGGTGCTTTGCGTGGATGAGACGAAGCCCGCGGCTGCGGCTGAAGAAAAGCTTACTTGTACTGTGAATGTCGAAGCACCACAAGGAAACTCTCACTCCCTGCAGCTCATTGTTGACACTGGCGCTTCTGTGTCTATCCTGCCTGAGTCCATGTACAAAAGTTACTTTGCAGATTGCTCACTCTGTGAACCAAAAATCAGATTAGTTACTTATGCAAAAGGTGAATTGCCTGTACTTGGATGCTTACCTGCTACAGTTTACATTGCAGATGACAAAAGAGTCTCCACTCACTTCTACATCGTGAAAGCTGGATCGCCACTGATGGGGCTTGACTTGATTAAAGCACTGAATGGGAACATCATGGGAGGCAAGGTGAATGCTGCTAGACTACATGCTCAAAATGTCACTGTGAATAACATTGATTCTACTTCACCCCAGCAGCTCGGTTGTGTGAAAGGTTTCATTCACACGGTCCAGGTGAACAGCACGGTGCAGCCAGTTCGCCAGAAGCCGAGACGGTTGCCGCTGAGCATACGAGAGGAGGTGTCGGAGGAGCTGAATCGCTTACTTCAGGCCTGCATCATTGAGCGTGTGGATGCATCTGAATGGGTGAGTCCTCTTGTTGTTGCACGAAAGCGTGGTGGAATACGGCTCTGTGTTGACCTCCGTGAGCCCAACAAAAGTGTCATCATGGACTGTTACCCACTTCCTCATATGGAGGATTTGTTCTCGTCAATAGCAGGCGCCACACACTACAGTCAGATTGACTTGAGCTCAGCTTATCACCAGTTACCACTGCACACTGAGAGTCGCAACCTCACTGCCTTCATTACACACGATGGTCTCTACCGATTCACACGAGTTCCATTCGGACTTGCGTCTGCTTCATCTGCATTCCAGAAAATGATGCAAACAATTCTAAAAGGCCTGCCTGGAGTACAGAACTATTTAGATGACATAATAGTCAGTGGAGAGTCCAAAGAGCAACATGATGAGCACTTGCAAGCAGTCCTGCAGCGCCTGAAAGATGCAAACCTTCAGATTAACTTTGAGAAAAGCTCATTTGGACAGACAAGCATTCCCTTTCTGGGACACGTCATCTCCAAAGAAGGGCTACGCCCAAGTCCCGAGCATCTCACTGCCATTGCCGATGCACCTGCCCCAAAAGACATGCCTGCGTGCCCTGCGTTCCTTCCTGGGGTTAACATCATGGTTCAGCAAATTCCTGCCAAATTATGCAACACTGGTCGAGCCACTGCGTCAGCTGCTCAGATCAAGTCCACAGTCTGAGCTACAGTGGGACAGTGACGCAGAGAAAAGTTTCACCAAGCTGAAAGCGATGCTGTTAGAGAGCCCTGTCCTGGCTGTCTTTGACCCGAAGCTACCTACCTTCGTCACAACAGATGCCTCTGATTATGGCCTAGGGGCCGTACTGACTCAGCTGCATCCTGGCAACCAAGAACGCATAGTGGCCTTCGCTTCACGCATGCTGTCTGCAGCCGAGAGGAAGTACTCCACTACAGAAAAGGAAGCCCTCGCCTGCGTGTGGGCTGTGGAAAGATGGCGCACCTACATGTGGGGACACAGATTCACACTACGAACTGATCACCAAGCACTGACCACTCTCCTCAACACCAAAGGCATGAACAGAGCCGGCATGAGGATCGCAAGATGGTCTGCTGAGCTGATGTGCTACCAATACGACATGCAGTATAGGCCAGGGAGTGAAAACGTCATGGCAGACTGCCTGTCCCGTCTTCCCCTCACTGACTCCAGCACAACTGCGGAAGCTGACGGAGACCTGAGCACAGAGATAGCGGAGATTACGATTCACAATGCACTGCCGCTTGCCGACTTCAAAGCTGAATGTGAAAATTGTCCCATACTTACACAGCTGCGACAGGTGATTCACACAGGGTGGCCCAAGGTGAAGAAAGCGCTACCAGCTGAACTACAGCCATTCTACTTAGTGCGACATGAACTTGCCGTTGAGGCTCCCCTGATCTTACGAGGTACACGTCTGCTGGTTCCCAAGCCTCTTCAGGAGAGAATCGTGCATCTGGCGCATGAAGGCCATCAAGGCGTGGTCCGCACAAAGCAACGCCTCAGAGAGCTCTACTGGTGGCCACACATGGACGATCTTGTCCATCAAGTCCTGCTGTCCTGCTCAATCTGCCAGTGACAAAACAGCTAGAGCTTCTCCAGCCCCATTACGGCCTGTTGACCTTCCCGGGGGCCCTTTTCAGCACGTGGCCATTGACATTGTACCCATTCAAGCGTGCGGCCTATGACTGCAGATTCGCCATTACTTTCATCGATTACTTCAGCAAGTGGCCGGAGGTGGCCTTCGCCTCAAATCCACAAGCCCTTCCATGTGGGAAATGGAGAGAGACGGTACACCGAACCCCTGACGGTGCGGAGGCGAACCGGCCCGAGCACCTTCGTCTTGAGTGATGGGAAGAGGTGGAACGCTGCGCGCCTGTCTCTCCACAGGGAGACGCCTCGGCGTGATGAAATGAAGAACAGTACCAGTCCAGCAGAGACATCGTGTAGACCAGCTGCACGTTACAGAAAAAGTCACTCACCAACCTGGATGAAGGATTACGTGATGAAGTGACAAAATATACAGTATGTACTGTACAGGGTGTAGGCGGATCGCTGCCCTATGAAAAAAAAGAGAAAAATTTAATACTGTTCAATACCTGATGAAATGACAAAAGAAATGTACAGGGTGTAGGCGGATCACTGCCCTATAAAAAAAAATAAAAAAAAGAATGTAATGCTGTTCAATGAGTTGATTTCTTACGGAGCCCTCCGGGTGACATGGGGGAAAAAAACATGGGTTAAAAAAAAAACATGAAGAAAAAAAAAACATGAAGAAAAAAAAAACGATGTACTTATGCGGGATCTCGCAAAACTTTTTTTCTACTTTTGGAACTTGCTGGGCTTCCTACTTGACCCCAATAGGCCCACAAACCACTACCGCCAGATGGCAATCATATCATGATACTATGATTGTGGGTTTTCTGGACACATTACATACAGTAGGCCTATGACACGGGAGGGAGGGGGAGACACCTGCGTGCAGACACACACACACACAAACACAGGCGCGTAGCAAGCGTGGGGGATGTGGGTGTTATAACTTACACAATTTTGCTGGAACACGATTCTATCCCCCACACTTTTTGTCAGATTAAATTGAAAGTAAAATATGGAAATAAACGCTCCCGTAAAGAGTTGGAACCGTATCTATAACTCACACACAGAGACACAAATAGGTCTGTTGATTTGATTGAACGGTCATCCAGCCAATCACATCAATTTAGGTGAAGAACCAGAGCCGCTCTGATCAAATTCAAAGTGTGCGTCTTTCAAGGCTATGCTGCTGCTTGGGTCTGCATTGTAACGTCTGCAGTGAGCAGATTTCAGATGGAATTGAAATGATAATTGTTACCGCATTATGCTAATTTAGTAAACCAAAATTCACTGTCTGACTGACAGTTTTTGTCACAATGCAGGGAGTCAAAGTGAAAGCGGGGTGCATGCACCAAGGCACCTGTTTCTGCAGGAAAACCTTTGGCTACTGTTCTCAGAGCATTATGCTTTCTCTGCCTATGATCTGCAGCTTTTCTCAAACTATGGGCCTCCTCAACAATTAACCTACTACTGCTCCACGTAGCCGCGAAATTAAGTTATGCCCGGTGCTTCACACGTCTGCTCATTTGCAGCATACTTATTCATTTGGTGTCATCAACTATATAGACATAGCCCAGTCAGCACACATACAGTACGTCTCCAAGACGCTTGGAAAGGAACAGCTCAATTACATCGCGTTCCATTTAGAACGTCTTATTTGATCTGATCTTACAAACGGCGGCATCAAGACACATTTGAGTTCTAGGCTACATCGGAGATAGAACGCTTATGATCGCTCATGCAATGTGTGCGTCCCTGCAGCAAGTGAAACTGGAGGTAACGTGGGCTAGAAGCAACAATAGTTTAAACAACAACGTGGCTTCCTGTAACGATCAATGGAAAAATGCATAGAAACTGTGACAAAGGGTCTGACATGAGTGCCAGATTGACATTTAGTAATAATAGAATCAGCCAATCAGAGAGCGCCTCCTCCCGTGCACGCATGTGAATGAAGCGTGTACAGTAATATTCCAGAAAGTTAGGGGAGAGGTCGCCATGTTTCACTGTTTAATCCACATGCTTAGTTTGTAGTTATTTCATGCATCTTGTGTCTTGTGTGCGTCCAGAACTGTAAGTACGATTCCTTATTGTTGTTTATATGTTTCATGGTGCACAATTAGGCAGGATTTATGTCTCAACTTTGCTTGATTTCAATCGTGGAGGTAAACTTTTACCGCGAATTATTTTGCGCGACTGAGGTTACAGTGCTTTATATTTATCTGCCGTCTTCTTATCTTGTATAATCATGCTTATGGTGTTGAGATATCTGTAAAATGGATGTTTGTAATCGTCATTTGGTATATTATGAGGGGAAACAGTACTGTTTTGACAAGCTATCTTCATAACTATTAATGGAGCATTTTGTGTTAGCTTATTGTAGGCCAGGCTATTTCATATTTGTATGTTGGCTAGGCTATGGATGCTAATTTCTTATAGCACTGTATTTAGGAGTAATTATTCTCCTTTGTCATTTCTGTTTCCCTTTCAGAAACCACACACACACACACACACACACACACACACACACACACACACACACCAATAGATACAATTATAATGTAATTACTGATTTATTATTTAATAAATACCCAAGACCCCCCTTGAACATCTTCAAGAGTGCATTCTTACCGATGCCCTTCAGTGGCCACAAAATTCCTTAAAGAACTTATCATTCATCATAACAAATTGGAGGCCCCAGCGAGGATAGTGTGGTCACCGAGGATTATTGAAGATGTTTCCAGTCCAGAGAAGGAGCCCGCCGCCTGCAGATGTGCGTCTCCGCCGTACAGTAAGGCAGCCAGCCTGGATGGAGGATTATGCTGTCTCCCTTCCAGCCCTACAGCGGTCCAACTACCCCCCTCATGATGCAGCTTACTTACCAGGGCAACAGCGCTATCATAGCATGGAGGGAGCTTCAGAGAGATTCGCCAGGATGATGCCTCTCACACCTCCAGCTCTGGATGAAGAGTGTGGCGCAGCACAGGCATCAAGAATACAGCACTCTGTCTACTTACCTGAACCAGCTGCCCCCCTTTACCAGAGCACACCTGCGGCGCCACAAAGTCAGCCCATCAATGAAGCTGTTCCTGACGTCATGACTTTCCTGCATAGAATAGTGGAGGATAACCAGCGAATGCAGCAACAGATGTTGGACCTGCACCGGCGCCTCGACGCCAGCGCTGCACTGCCGCACTTACTGCCTCAATGGCCATCTGCTCCTCCTCCTTCTCTTCAGTGGTCTGCCCCACATCCAACACTACGTCCTATTAAGCAGGAAAATGATTGGTCCCAGTCCTTTGGACCGCCACCACCACCGCCTGCTCAACCCAGTGCATATGTGTTGCCTCCAGGAGATGACGGTGACTGGCCCCTGCCTCCACCTCCGATAACAGAGGAAGCGGAGCAGCTAGCCCCTCCGGCAAAGGACTTAATTGAAGAGCTTACGACGCGCCTGAGGGAAATGCACCCCGTTCAGTCGCGTCCAGTGCTGCCTCAACCTCCACTGCCAGTACCCAGGGTACCAACCCCAGGGTATTGTCAACCATACACGCCATCAGAGTCAGAGTTTGGTGAACCAATATCTGCCCCCCAGAGGGAGACTGTGTACCGTGGGCCAAAGGCAAAAATCCCTCCATTCACTAAAGGTGACCCAAGGGAGTTCGCGAGGCTGAAGGATGCACTGGAGAATCTGCTGCCAAAGGACACAACGGAGCGTTTTAAGTTCCAGATACTGGTCGATCACTTAAAGCATGAAGACGCTCTGCTCATCGCCGATTCATACACCAACTCCCCTCAGCCTTACACGGATACCATGGACAGCCTAACAGAGCACTACGGACAGCCACACCAGCTGGCTCTCAGGCACATCGCGGACCTGATGGATGCCCAGAGCGTTGCACATGGCGACACCAAAGGCTTCAAGAGGTTCGCACTTCAAGTAAGATCACTGGTGGGCCTGTTGAATCAGCTTGGGACGAGCGGACAGACCGAACTCTGCTGTGGCTCACACGTATCCAGGCTTCTGTCTAAGTTGCCTCACGACATGAGGGCGGAGTTCAAGAGGTTCCTGTACCCACAGCGCATCACAATACCAACCCTCCTGCACTTCTCTGACTGGCTCAATTACGAGTTGAAGATGCAGCAGTCAATGTGTGAGCCTCGGGAGCATGAGGAGAAGGGCAAGGCAAAGTCCAGGACTGACCGTCGCCAAGACAGCAAGGGTGCCAAAGTCACTAGCATCTTACACACCACGGATCAGCCTGAGAATGCCCCAGCAGCAGCCACGCCAACCTCCAATGCCAAGCAGGCCGAGAAACCCGCCTATTGCCCCTACTGCAACAACAACCAGCACTTCCTTGACCATTTTGCTAACTTCAAGTTGCTCACGGTGGAGCAGAAGACGGCGTGGATCAAGACGAACAAAAGATGCTGGTGTTGCGGCAGACTGCACCAGGCCGCCCAGTGTCGTCTGAAGATGCTGTGTCACAAGTGCAAAGGCAAACACCTGCAGGCACTGCATGACGTGAACGCCAAGTCTGCCCCGCATGATGGGAATGCGAAGCCTGCCACAGAGAACCTAGCCTGCTTTGTAAGCACACCCACCGTCAACGACGTCTTGTACTTGGACAGGCGGTCAGGCTGCAATCAGGTACTCCTGAAAGTGAGCAGAGTGTTGCTGCGGAATGGCCCTCATGCCCTAGAGACGTATGCCATCCTAGATGATGGTTCGGAGAGGACCATTCTACTCCCAGCAGCTGCCCACAGCCTCAAGCTCGAAGGCCTGCCCGAGGACCTGGCCCTGCGGACAGTCCGTCAAGATCTCAGAGTCCTACATGGCACTGCTGTGTCGTTCTCCATCTCGCCAGTGGACCAGCCGAAGAAGTCCTTCAAGATACTGCGGGCTTTTACAGCCGAGCAGTTGAGTCTGGCCGAACACTCATACCCAGTGAAGGCGCTTCAAAGGAAGCACAAACACCTGAGAGGGATCCCGCTCAAGGATCTAGATGGCGTGCGCCCTCTGCTCTTGATTGGGTCTGACCACCCTCACCTCGTCACACCAGTGGAACCAGTGCGCCTGGGACCCCCCGGGACTCCAGCAGCGGTGAAGACGAGGTTAGGCTGGACACTACAAGGGCCAGTTGTGCAGAGGAAGCCACAGACCACTGAACAGAGTTGCATGCACCTGTCAACCTTCTCCCCGACTGCGGAGCTCCTGCAGAGTGTGGAGAGATTGTGGCAGCTGGATGTTCTCCCCTATAGGAGTGAGAAGCTGGTCACTCGTTCCAGGCAGGATCAGGATGCTATCCACCTGTTGGAAGAGAAGACCACACGCATCGACGTAGATGGTATCCAGCGATACGCTACTCCACTCCTACGGGTGAAGAATATGCCACAGCTGAATGCACCCAAAGAGGCTGTGTTGGCTAACCTCCGCAGCACAGAGAGACGCCTCTCCAAAGATCCAGAGCGCACAGTAGCGTACTGTGCAGAGATTAACAAGCTGGAGAAGGCTGGCTATGCAGTCAAGGTGCCAGAAGAGGAGCTCAAGAGTGCAGCAGAATCCTGGTATATCCCACACCACATGGTGTCCCACAATGGCAAGAACAGGATTGTCTTTAACTGCTCATTCATGTACAAAGGAGACAACCTGAACGAGCTGCTGCTGCCAAGCCCTACTCTGAGTTCCAGCCTCATCGGTGTCCTACTGCGCTTCAGAGAACATGCCGTTGCAGTAAGCAGCGATATCAAGGGCATGTTCCATCAGGTGAGGCTACTCCCCGAAGACAGGCCCTTGCTTCGCTTTCTGTGGCGCAACATGGAGACAGAGAAACCACCAAACACCTACGTCTGGCAGGTCTTGCCATTCGGCACAACATGTAGCCCCTGCTGTGCTACCTTCGCGCTACAGAAACACGTTGTTGACCACAGCCAGCAAGATGAGGATGTACGGGTGGCCATAGAGAGGTCGTTCTATGTCGATAACTGCCTCCAGAGTCTCTCCTCTGTGGACGAAGCTCGACGGTTCGTGGACAAGATCACCTTACTCCTGGCATCTGGAGGATTCGAGTTGCGTCAATGGGCCAGCAACATCCCTGACTCAATCAGCCATTTGCAAAAGGAAGCCAGGTCAGAGAGCAGCGAGCTATGGCTCAACGAGTCCAGTGCTGACCCACAGGAGCTAGCTCTAGGGCTCCGTTGGCTCTGCAACTCGGACACCTTGAGGTACAAGTACCGGATGCCAGACCATCCTATACCCACCATGAGGAACATTTACAGAGTCCTGGCCCGCTTGTACGATCCCTTGGGATTCATTGTCCCTTTCACGACCCGAGCCAAAGTCCTAGTGCAGCACTTGTGGGACAAGCGGAGAGAGTGGGATGATCCCTCACTTCCTGAGGATGTGCTGCAACCCTGGCTGGAATGGGAAGAGGAGCTGCAGCATCTCTCAGAGATCTCCCTACCCCGGTGCTACGTGAGCCATGAGCTGGACATCTCAAGCTGCAAGAGAGACCTGCACGTCTTTGCAGATGCGTCCGAAAAGGCTTACGGTTCCGTAGCCTACCTCAGAACTAAGAGTCCCGACAGCCGGGTAGAGGTGTCCTTCTTATCTGCAAGATCTCGAGTGGCCCCAAAGAAGCAGCTGTCAATGCCCAGGCTCGAGTTGTGCGCTGCACTGACAGGAGCCCAGCTGGCTTCCCTTCTGCAGCGAGAGCTCACCTTGCCCATCAGTGAAGTCATGCTGTGGACCGATTCCACCACAGTCCTTACCTGGCTCCGTTCTGACTCCTGCCGCTATAAAGTATTTGTCGGGACACGAGTCGCCGAGATCCAGGACCTGACTGATGTCCATGCGTGGAGGTACGTGGATTCGGCTAATAACCCAGCTGACGACATCACACGAGGCAAGACACTGCTAGAGTTGAGCCACGACAGTAGGTGGAACAAAGGCCCAGGGTTCCTGCAGCAATCACCAGAGTTCTGGCCTATGACACCTGCCACAGTGGAGCTGGAGGACACTGCTGAGCTGCGTAAACCTACAGTCTGCTGCCTCAACACGACTACTCAGAGCTCATCGTCTCCTACTGCTCACCAGTTCTCCTCCCTCAAAGACATGGTCGAAGCTGTTGTGCGATCCCGCCACGGGGCGGCCACCGACCAGGCCAGTGTCTCGGCCGAGGACTACAGGGATGCGGAGCGAGAAGTTCTGAGACAAGCCCAGCAGGAGAGCTTCCCGGAGGAGTTTGACCTGCTACGTGCCGGCAAGCCAGTGTCAACGACCAGCCGGCTACGTGCTCTAGCCCCAGAGTACGATGACACTGTGTGTCTTATCCGTGTTGGAGGGAGGCTTCGTCGCAGCGACCAACTGGACCTGGATGCCATCCACCCAGTGGTCCTGGACCCTCGACACAAAGTCACCCGGCTCATCATCCAGGATGTCGACGAGTGTCTACGCCACCCAGGGTCAGAGCGCCTGTTTGCGGAGCTGCGTCGCAAGTACTGGATCTTGCAAGGCCGTGAAGCTGTCAAGCGCCATCAGCATGCCTGCACAGATTGCCAGATGTGGAGAGCTATGCCTTCCGTGCCCAAAATGGCAGACCTCCCACCAGCAAGGCTACGGCTGATGAAGCCCCCATTCTTCTCAACGGGAATGGACTGCTTTGGCCCATTTACAGTGAAAGTGGGTCGTCGTCATGAAAAGCGGTGGGGCATCCTGTTTAAATGCCTCACAACCCGGGCAGTGCACCTGGACATTCTGTCCAGCCTCGACACAGACTCCTTCCTAATGGCCCTCCGCAGGTTCATTGCACGGAGAGGCAAACCTGCAGAGCTCCTATCGGATCAAGGAACTAACTTCCGTGGTGGTTCTAGAGAGCTGCAAGAAGCCTTCAAAGCCATGCATCCCACCCTCCAAGATCACCTCGTAAAGTACCAGATCCAATTCCAGTTCAACCCTCCAAGTGCTCCACATTTCGGGGGCGTGTGGGAGCGGGAAGTGAAATCTGTCAAGGCCGCACTGTACACCACTATTCAGACTCAGCCTGTCCCTGAAGAGGTCCTGAGGACAGTGCTGATAGAAGTGGAGGGGGTTTTAAACTCGAAACCTCTAGGCTACGTCTCCACAGATGTAGCTGATGTGGACCCCGTGACACCCAATCTGCTCCTCATGGGGCGGCTGGATCCCTCACTCCCTCAAGCCATCTACACAGAGTCTGATCTGCTGAGCCGCCGCCGCTGGAGGCATGCTCAGGTGTTAGCAGATCAGTTCTGGAGCCACTTCATCCAGCGCTACCTCCCGTCACTGCAGACCAGGTCCAAGTGGCACAAGGACCCATCGCAGCTGCAGCCGGGAGCCGTCGTGATGGTGGTGGACCCGCAACTGCCAAGGGCCCTCTGGCCTGTTGGTCGGGTCACCAGCGTCATCCCAGGGACCGACGGACGAGTCCGCACCGCTGTCATCAAGGTGAAGGAGAAGACCTACACCAGGCCCGTGGCACGCCTCGTCGCTCTTCCTGACCTTCCTGACACTTATCAGCCCCTCCGCAAGTGACAAATTTGATGGGACAAATTTGGGGGCGGCTGTGACAAAGGGTCTGACATGAGTGCCAGATTGACATTTAGTAATAATAGAATCAGCCAATCAGAGAGCGCCTCCTCCCGTGCACGCATGTGAATGAAGCGTGTACAGTAATATTCCAGAAAGTTAGGGGAGAGGTCGCCATGTTTCACTGTTTAATCCACATGCTTAGTTTGTAGTTATTTCATGCATCTTGTGTCTTGTGTGCGTCCAGAACTGTAAGTACGATTCCTTATTGTTGTTTATATGTTTCATGGTGCACATTTAGGCAGGATTTATGTCTCAACTTTGCTTGATTTCAATCGTGGAGGTAAACTTTTACCGCGAATTATTTTGCGCGACTGAGGTTACAGTGCTTTATATTTATCTGCCGTCTTCTTATCTTGTATAATCATGCTTATGGTGTTGAGATATCTGTAAAATGGATGTTTGTAATCGTCATTTGGTATATTATGAGGGGAAACAGTACTGTTTTGACAAGCTATCTTCATAACTATTAATGGAGCATTTTGTGTTAGCTTATTGTAGGCCAGGCTATTTCATATTTGTATGTTGGCTAGGCTATGGATGCTAATTTCTTATAGCACTGTATTTAGGAGTAATTATTCTCCTTTGTCATTTCTGTTTCCCTTTCAGAAACCACACACACACACACACACACACACACACACACACACACACACACACACACACCAATAGATACAATTATAATGTAATTACTGATTTATTATTTAATAAATACCCAAGACCCCCCCTTGAACATCTTCAAGAGTGCATTCTTACCGATGCCCTTCAGTGGCCACAAAATTCCTTAAAGAACTTATCATTCATCATAACAGAAACTGCTAATCATAATCTTTAAATTGACATTAATTAAGCTGGCTATATGCAACACAATTTATTTATATTCCCTTTGCATATGTTTGGGTAGACTTCAAACGTTTTTGAATTTGAGCTTACAGTTCTGTGTCCTTTACATTTATTTAATAGGTATTAGTGATACCTCGAAATTAGGCTGCTGTCTGTTAGGCAATTTATTGTAGCCTGCTAACCCATATGCACAAAACATAATTTCTGAAATTATTTCTTGATTTATAACATGAGATATGTCTCCATGTAGGGTAGTGTCAAATAATGAAGTGATAGCAGGTAGCATGTAGGCCTACATGTCACATGAGCCACACATATGACGGGCGCTGCTTCTTCTGTCCCTCCCAAACTGCATTAAAATGGTGTTTTTAGCAATCAGAATTTCCATTTTTTTTCGGGGGAGAAACTCCCGGACACCAATATAGTCCGCACCCCTCTTAGAAAATACTTACAACGTCCCTGTAGGGAGTTATTTATAATTTGGCCAGAGTGTTTCATTTTCCTATCCCACAACCCCCTCACTTAAAAAGCTTGATACGCCTCTGACACAGGGGCGGAGCCAGACATTGTAAACATTCGGGGCTTAGCCCATTTAATTTTTTTTTAAATAACCCCTTAAATAATGACTTCTAGTGAATTTTGTGTAAACTAATGGACACATTGAGACTTAAAAAATGTGAAACTAACATTCAACAGATTCAAGGTATCTGACTGGCACTACACTGTGTAAAATTATAGTTTTGGGTCTTTCAAGAGGCAATATCTGTTCATATCTATTTAGCATGTACTTAGTTAATTAAGCGTTTCTTATGGTTTGTATATTATAGTATTTGTTTATTTTCATTAGGCTATTGTTTGATATGACATTATTGTTTATTATTGCTATTCTCCTTCTTCCTCTTCCCTGATCTCATCTGTGTGACAAATAAATAGAATATCGTATAGGCCTACTATAATATACATAATATTATGATATAATTACAGTATGGCCAGTCATCATGATACAAGGGTATTTAAGAAGGAATGCATTATCATCTTGACATAGGCGTTTCTAAATTATATTAATTTTGTAATTTAGCAAGATTATTTATAGGTTTCATGTTTACATTTACACAGGTGCATAAAATCAAGCACCTAGATTATGAATGCAGACTGCATGGTGCTTGATTAACACACTTATGGAAAGGGCCCTTTCCTCTCAATATATAATTGTAATGTTTTTGTTTTTTTAGTTAATAATTAGTTAGGCAGCCAAAACAACATAACATGACTTTTATATTTATGTGGACTCTTGGATTATAAGATCTGTGGTGGTGGATAGGATATCAACAAGGTTTTAAGGTAGGCAACAGCCAAGTAGCCTAACGTTAGCCTGCCTAACTGACTGAAAGCTCTTAACGTGAAATCACCAACCTGAAACAACACCATCCGTCAGTTCACTGGGCGATGCTGTTGCTTGAACGGAGCTGAGTGGTCTTTTGAAAAACTTTCTAATATCCATAACGTTTCAACAACATGTATAAAAAGTGTTTTATCACAGACTGTAAAAGTGACAGACTTCTGACAGAGGCTTTTTGGAACACCGAGGCCATGACGTAGCGTTGTCAAGGCAGCATTTTCACTGGATCTAAACAAATCAATCTAACCATTGAAATCACCATAGCGGATAGCCCAGAGACCAAAGATTCTAGAACAGAGCTCTGTTCTAGAATCTTTGCCAGAGACCTGGCATAGATCGTGTAGCAAGTCAAATTATTTTTCAATATTGGGCTTTGAAAATAAGGGATATAATTCCTCAGTAATAGAGCATTTTGTGACATTTATAGAGAAACCGAGGGGAAGTTATATTGGAAATAAGAGTTGCCGGGAATTTAAAACACTAAAAAAAGATTCGGGGCTTAAGCCCCCTAAGCCACCCCCTAGCTCCGCCACTGCTCTGACACACACACACAACATACAGGAACATCACAATGCAACTAAGCTCGGCGCTACAATTATGATCAAAGGCCTATGCAATTATTGACAGAATTTAACGGACCTCTGTTCCTCCCGGTTCGCTCGTTCGGCCCTCTGATACAGTATGATTGCCATCTGGCGGTAGTGGTTTGTGGGCCTATTGGGGTCAAGTAGGAAGCCCAGTGAGTTCCAAAAGTAGAAAAAAACTTTTGCGAGATCTCCCAAACTTTTGCGAGATCCCGCAAAAGTACATCGTTTTTTTTTTCTTCTTCTTCGTGTTTTTTTCCCACATTACTTTTTTTTTTTTTCTCCCCATGTCACCCGGGGGGCTCCGTAATTTCTTGACAATGTAAAAAAAAAAAAAGAATGTAAAACAAATTCTATGTTTTTCAATATGTAGTTTAATCAGCCTTGTTTCAGTGATATACTTCTGATGCACTATAATACTTACCTGAGTTACTTCTGATGCACTATAATACTAACCTGAGTTATTTCTGATGCACTGACATAATACTTACCTGAATCCCTTGAAGAATCTAAGTTTACAATGTTATGCATTGTAGTTAACATTGATGTTGCCGGTTACATTTAGACACTTCTCTCGTGTTTCAACATGTTACTCATTTTTTAAAGCAATAGAATGAATGGATTATATGTACATATTTGGTTGAGTGAAATCTGATCTCAATTTCATATGGGTAAAGTAATCTTATGAGAAACAGGGGAGATGTTGTGTTTACAGTATTACTTTATCATGCTTGAGTATGTGTACTCCATCACCAGCAGGTAGCACTGTAGTGATGTAACCGTTACATGGTATTGATACTGCACTATGATACGTGGTCCAGTGTGCCCTTGAGAGTTCCAGTAAAAAGTTGAACGATACTTACCGTCTTCTCATCATTTAAAGTTTCTAGTTTCTACCTTTCCTCCTGTGAGCAACACCACAATGTTTACTTTACATGGCTTAGGGTGCGTTACACACTGTCTACCATCACATTAAAATCAATACAATGCAGCTTCGGACAGAAATAGAAAACCAGATTTCTGAATATTGAAGTGTGATGACGACGCCAATAGTTAGCTTACAAATATTGTGGATAATGAAACATAAGCACAGAGCCCATGTGGACCTAGGACTAGTAGCCTACTGCTACCACTGTTACCACATCAGAATAGAATACACACATGAATAGCCAAATATTAATAAAAATATCCAAATATTAACAGGAAATTACCGGTAATTGCTACAGTGTGTACATGTCTTATGGTTTTATCCTAGGCTTCTGATTCTGATACAACTAATGACCCATATATGCCGCTGGATATGAAATATGATGCTGAAGCAGACTTTTTCGGTGAGAGTATCTGATTTAGCACACTTACCTGAGAGAACAGAGAGATGAACTGGAGCTTCAAGTCCATATTGAGATCCTCCATTTGGGTACGGCTGACAGGTGTACTGTCCAGCATCCTTAGTGGTGACATCAGTAATATGGAGAGAACAGTTAGGGAGCAGACTCACAGCTCTGGGTGTGTTATCTGGTCTGTTCTCCCCAAAGGTGAATACATAATCCCCTCTGTACCCTTTGGAGGCCCATGTAGCTGATGAGCAGCTTTGGTAACGTTGGTAACTATGACATGGCAGAGTGGCAGCACCTCCAGCACTGGAAAACACCATGTTAGAGTCTCCTCTGGTACCTGGAAAGTGTAAACATTTAACATTTAAAAATATATACAGCTCTGGAAAAAATTAAGAGACTAATGCACATTTTTCAGATGTCATCCTAAGGTTAATGAGTGACTTTCGAATGAGTTGACAGTCACAAATTAAGAGACCACTGCAAATTTGAATATAACCGTCAACTCATTTGAATGTCACTCAACTGCAACTGTAGGATGACATCAGTACCTGGAAAGTGAACATTATTAACACCCACTGAATAGTAATGAAGCATAACATTGTATTAAACTATCTGTACATTGTAATTAGATTTGATTCTAAGTTTATCCAAATCCAAAGAAGTTCATCCAAATCACTGTCAAAGCCTGTGAAACCTGTTTTAAGAGTCTTTTTGAGGTACGAGACACATGTTCCATCCTCTAACGTGTGTCTGTCCTGGTCTCACCTTGCAGTAGCAGCAGCACAGTCAGCAGTAGTCCCACTGTTGGGTTGTGCAGCTTTGCCATTTCCTCTGATCTCTTCCTCTGAGTGTCTCTGCTCTGAGCCTCACACAAGGGGTGTTGAGAGTTTATCTGCTTGTCACACATACACACCACTTCCTCATAAGATGACATAGTGCTGCATATACTGACCTCTGTAACACAACTACTGCATCTATAGACAGCAGTTTTTTTTTCCTTTTTCCACCAGTTCTTCTACACTGTGATGTCTGCTCGGCTTATTATTAACTTATTAACTTATTAACTTATTAAAAGTGTTTCTGCTTTCTTCTCTGGAATCAGTCGACTTCAGAAGTGATGACGTACGACACTTCATAAAATTTATTTAACATACAGCCTACAAATGAATAGCAGTCAGACTTCATGCCATCGTCTAAGGCAGGGGTGTCAAACTCATATCAGGCAGTGGGCCAGATTTGTTGGAATGAGACCCTATGGGGGCCTTCGTTGTCATGGTCATTTTCATTTTTCTGCTTGGGTATCAGAGTGTTATTTGATGATATACTCCTTTACTGTACAAATCATGTACTGCTGTCATATACTGCTCTTTTTTTCGTGAAATTCCCTACTTCCATGTCAGTTTTGGTTGGCCTATTCCTTTCTGAGGATGGTTAATGCTAGGTTTAATCAGTTTATCATCATAGAGATCTTTCTTATTACCCATTGTTGAGGACAACTGGATGTGAAAGTCGTTATTTTCTCCTAATTTTCCCTTCCTTCTCCAAAACATCTGGGGGGCCATATGAAACCTGCTGGCGGGCCTGATCTGGCCCTGATCTGGCCCCCGGGCCTTATGTTTGACACCTGTGGTCTAAGGTATGATGAACCATATATGGGTTGTGTGGTAGACTGTTCCTCAGCTCTGCGCCTGATCTGTCCATGAGAGGCCAATTCTAAAGTAGGCCTAGAGCTGCTATTTAGCCATGTAGGAGTAGTTTGAAGAAACATACTTTACACACAGAAGCAGGGCATTTCCTCTGGACACTGGAGAACACAGCAAAGGTGTGTCCTTGGACTCCTGACTGATGAATAAAATCATATCAGTGAAATCACGCATATAGTATTGTGCTTATTCTATTCAGTTATAAAATCATATCAGTGAAATCATGCATATACAGTAGCAGAGGTGGACACAAATACATCAAAAACTATTTTTTTACAAACTACAAATACTGGCTCATGAAATGAAACCAAATAAAAAACAAAATGCTGATGTGAAAATGTATAAAATACAAGTAACTAGTAATTTGAAAATACAAAAATACCCACACAATAATCATGGTATACCAACTTGTAAAGAAAACTACAAGGCATATTGAAAACTTATCCCCAACAGACAAGAAAATTATATTCTGAATGGCTGGCAGGGGGATATTAATTCTGTACACTGGGGCTCCTATGAAGTATATGAAGTAAATCTGGTAAAAATGTTTAATCCCCGTCCCATATCAATGTAAAGGATGATTGAACTGACAGTGGAATCAACTGTAACAAGGGAAACTACCCACCATCAACATCAACAGGTCGTTCTCTTTTTAAACTGAAATACATTTCCCTTTTTGTGCTATAAATGCATGCATATTGCCTACATACATGACTGGCAACATGGGGGACAAAAGACCATGAAGCGACTATGATAAGCATCGCCTATTGTCATGGTTATAGGTAGTATATTGAACTGAGTGATGAAATTGATGAGGAAATAATTGACAGATTTAAGTATTTAAGTATTTGAAATACTCTAAATACAATCCCTCAAAGTATTTTGTTACAAACTACATTAGATTTTTTCCAATCCTGCAAAAAATACAAATGACAAAATACCCTAAAGTAATTGTATTCATATTTCAAATACATGTAAATAAAATACTGCCCATGTCTGCTATTGTGCATATTCTATTCAGTGGAGTGTTAAAGGGAGTGTGTGTCACAGTCATACAGTAACTTATTTTATTCCAGCATGTACCTTCAACATCACTAAAGACCAATGAGCTCTGGTGCTACAGGTGGGGTGCAACAACATCATCGGCTAATACACCGTTACAAACATCACACAGCACACTTTCTAGAGCTATCCTTCATTGTGTGTGTGTGTGTGTGTGTGTGTGTGTGTGTGTGTGTGCGTGTAAGAGAGAGAGAGCTAACTGAATGTGACTCAGGCAAGACCTTCTACAGCCTTCAGTGTGTGTTTCCTGTGAATGCAGCTACGTGCTGTTTGTGCGTGTGAGACGAGGTGAAAACCTTCCCAACCGTCCCGTGTGGTTTGTGGTTCTGAGAACTGATATCTCAGAATAGACACCTTTATATCAGCTAAAAGGTAACACCTTAACCACACACGCTATTACTGGTGACTCTGAGAACACAGCATGTCCAAGACCTGTCCACATGCTATTCTTGCTGACTGAGAACATACAGTAGCATGTCTAAGACCTGTCCACATGCTATTCTTGGTGACTCTGAGAACACAACATGTCCAAGACCACATGCTATTCTTGGTGACTCTGAGAACACAACATGTCCAAGACCACATGTTATTCTTTCTGACTCTGAGAACACAACATGTCCAAGACCACATGCTATTCTTGGTGACTCTGAGAACACAACATGTCCAAGACCACATGCTATTCTTGGTGACTGAGAACACAACATGTCCAAGACCTGTCCACACGCTATTCTTGATGACTGAGAGCACATGTCCAAGACCTGTCCACACGCTATTACTGGTGACTGAGAACACAACATGTCTAAGACCTGTCCACATGCTATTCTTGGTGACTGAGAACCAGGGTTGGGTCAGATTACTTTGAAATGTAATCCATTACTGACTATGTCATTTTTGTAACCAGTAAATTAATCAATGGGATTAACCAAAACATGTAACGCAACCTCTTTGAACAACCACAATGAGCTCACTATAGCATCTGACCACAAAAGAAGACCAACGGTCACAGATGCTTCTGTATTCACAGGTGGTCAGCTTGTGTCTCTACGCTCTTGTGGGTTCACCTTTAGGGAGAACACAGGTAAGCAACGGGTTTATGTTTTGCAGGCCTTGATCATCGAT
Organism: Alosa sapidissima; assembly: GCF_018492685.1. Taxonomy (NCBI): domain Eukaryota; kingdom Metazoa; phylum Chordata; class Actinopteri; order Clupeiformes; family Clupeidae; genus Alosa; species Alosa sapidissima. The sequence goes on along the minus strand of NC_055962.1, from coordinate 31,670,990 downwards.
TTAAGAAACAGCTTATTATTGGGGCAAGGGTATATGCCCATTGATCAGAGGGATATGTTCAGTGGAACAGCTAAAGAGGTGTGCTAATGCTAACAGGACACTGGTGCTAAATGCATTTTAGCCTCTTTCATACGGCAGGTTTGTGATGTGTGAGTTTGGGGAAAAGCCACGGTCTGAGCTGGTGTGTCTCTGCGCTGAGCTTCAGAGGGGGTTATGAGAATGAATCTGCCTGTCACACACACATCACTTCTGCATAAGATGACATGGCACCACACACTGACCAATGTGACCAAACCACAGTATCTACAGTATTTAGACTGTCCTGTTTTTATATTTTATTTGTGCATCACTGTTAGTAGTTTATTTTTTCATGCTGTGCTTGTCCACTGTTGAGAGTTAAAAGTGTCCTTATATCAGGAGTCAAGCTGTTTATGCTCACTGATGGCAAGACTTCAGATGTAGGCCTACAGTAACCCTTGCTAATATTTATTCAATTATTAATTTAGACAGTTGCAGCAAGCAGTTTTCAAGTACAGTATTGAGTAGTAGGGAAACAGAAAACAGATTAAAAACGGTCTTCATGCTGATTTTAGATCCGTCTTGGGTGATTTTATCACAAGTGGACAGAGCTAAATAAAAGTGTAAACATCCACAAAGACACATTGTGCTGTGATCGCTCAAACCACTTGACGTTCCACTTCTGGTCAGGCATGTGACCACATATCTTTTGTACTATAAACACTAATGCGCTCTGATGCATCCCCGGCAATGGGAAGTCATATAGATGTGACGTAGCCTACTGTAGGCAGTCTTGGAATGTAAACACAAGTGGTTACTTAGCAATGTCTCTGACTGTACACCTTAAACTGTATGTGTAAAAATCAGTGTGTCTTTTGACCACTTCTGGTCAGATCTCCCAAGACACATTTTAAAATGTCCCAATGCCCCATTCTTCTGTAAAGCTCAGGTCGAAACATTTGGATGAAACATCATGCAAGTCATAAGAGGAGGAAGAGCAGAAATCTTGCTCTGTGTGTGTGTGTGTGTGTGTGTAAACATTTAAATACAACAGAGCTAAGAAGGGAGAGAGAGAGAGAGAGAGAGAGAGAGAACAGACTCTCTTAAGCCTCTTATGTATATTCATCCCAATTCAGAGTTTAGTCCTAGTGAAAAAGATTTGCAATTATTGGTTAAACGTACAACTAGTGAGCTTCAGCAGAGTACAGCATAGGCAGTCAGTAATGCAGTCCATCATGGTGAAGTATAGGCCTACTATCCACCAGGGTGAAGTACCATGTTGGAGTACCATATTCTGTCCACCAGGGTGAAGTACAATATTCTGTCGTTCATCATGTTGAAGTATCGTGTTCTGTCCACCAGGGTGAAGTACCATATTCTGTCCACCAGGGTGAAGTACCATATTCTGTCGTTCATCATGTTGAAGTATCGTGTTCTGTCCACCAGGGCAAGCTGTATGCAAGTGGTCCCTCTCCCAAAGCTGAAATCTTGCAGCAACACAAAGTAAGTGTGTATGTGTTTGTGTGTGTGTGAGAGAGAGAAAGAGAGAAAGACAGAGAGATGGTGTGTGTATCCAAGGCCCGTCACATCTAACTTAACCCACATCAGTCACCAGTAGAGGGACAAGGAGGAGAGATCAAGAGAAGACAAGAAGTATACTTTAATACCAGTATAATTTCAAACTAGTATACTTTAAAACCAGTACATCATTGCCATATGCCCCTATAAGAGGCCAGGACAGCACACACATCCGTGGTGGGCTAATTCAACACAAATAAACTGTACACATCTCAAATGCAGGATTAGCCCACTTCAGTATATTACCTGCACACTTGGAATATGGCTGTAAGTGCAGGAGGGAAATTATGGTGCTGAGTATTTGTTTCCACAATAAAACCACAACAGGATTTGAGTCCAAAAATGTTTATTCATACACATTCTATAAAAAATATAAAAAAAACAAGAAAAGACATACAGTATAGGTTTCTCACAGAACATTTCTCACACAAATGATGTCTTTTGGCATCTGTGCTTCTGTTGCACATGTGAGTAAGAGGGCTGTGTGTCTGTGTGTGTGTGTGTGTGTGTGTGTGTGTGTGTGTGGTGATGGTGGTGGATGAGTATGGAGTGGCCCAGTCATATTTCATAACAAGCAACACCTTCATATCTAACAAGAACTAAACAGGAGAGCAGAGGACCATTGCGGAGGTGCAAGACGAGTAAAGATATGGACGTGTGTGATCTGATATCTGTGTTAAAGACGCAAGCACTATTTAGAGATGTACTGTAGCATCCTGTCTCTCCACCCACCCCCACCTTCCCCTCAACCAGTCAGCACAGCTAGCTCTCTGGCCCTGTGGAGAAGAAACCTGCCTACACCTACAACACTGGCTTTAACTATGAAGAAATAACTTTTAACAAAAGAATAAACTTCACTTGAATGGTGACTGTGCACACACAATGGAAATAGGTGTGAGCTAGTCTTCTATGTTGTCTTTTCCTGCTTTAGGCCTTATGGGGGATGTTGACTCTTCCCTGGCGTCTCTTCCTGCTTTAGGCCTTGTGGTTGATGTTGATGGTGGCGTAGGTCACACTGTCTGCAGCCTGCACCAGAAAATCAAAGTGGGGCAGTTACTACACGGTTATTATATATGAAATATATCACCTGTGACCACAGGTAACTCACTCAGTCCACACTGCACACTCATGTTAGGAGGGAGGGCGTGTGTGCTTGATATTACTTCAAAATGAATCACATACTCACATCATCACCAGAGTTAGCAGGAGTAGCTGATATATTCACAGTGGAATAGAGGACATCACCTGCACCCTGAGTCTGAATAGAATGGAGTGTGTGAGAGGGTTTTAGGGTCTCATTTAAACAGCCATGATACACTCAAACACACTATGGACATCAGACACACAGTACGTATGAGTAAGTATAAGTATATATACTCTTTTGATCCTGTGAGGGAAATTTGGTCTCTGCATTTATCCCAATCCATGAATTAGTGAAACACACTCACACACAGTAAACACACACACAGTAAACACACAGTGAGGTGAAGCACACACTAATCCCGGCGCAGTGAACTGCCTGCTACAATAGCGGCGCTCGGGAAGCAGTGAGGGGTTAGGTGCCTTGCTCAAGGGCACTTCAGCCGTTCCTACTGGTCGGGGTTCGAACCGGCAACCCTCCGGTTACAAGTCCGAAGCGCTACCTAAATCAACTTCTAAGCCCATGAACATTTGTTAAGAGGCTTTCAAAACTCTGAGGTATAACACATGTTTATGAACCATCCTGTCTCACCTGGCCCATATGGTCTTACAGAACTAGAGAAATGCTCTCTCATGAACTCTACACGCTAGGTGAACTCTACATGGTAATAAGCCACACTGAACAAAGCACAGGGGTTGGGTTGGTTAGTGCACTATGAGGTCCCAGAACACGTCTCTGATATTTATAATAGAAAGAGTAAGAGTATTACTGTCAATGTCTGAGCTGAACAGGTGAAACAGGTGATGTGTGCATGTGAACTGCACTGGGTTGGGCTCTATATGACGGAGGAGAGAGGTGATGTGTGTCTGTGTTGGGATGTATTTAATGGAGGAGACAGGGAATGAGTGTAACTAGGGAGGCAGGTGATGTGTGTTTCTAGGTTGAGCTCTATGTGATGGAGAAGACAGTTGATGTGTGTCTGTGTTGGGATGTATTTAATAGAGAAGACAGGTGATGTGTGTTTGACTCACTGTGCCTGTTAGAATCAACTACATGATCAGATTTTTCTCAGTGTTATAAACTGCAATATCAGAGATGGATATTAGACACTCACATGCTCTTGTCCTCTTCAGCAGAAGTGCTGCTACACAAACAGCCACAACAGCCAGCAGCCCAGTAGTGATGAGACCAACAAGTAAGGCTGAGAGATGGAGGAGACAGCAGGAGTCAAATTACTACATTTAAAAATATAAATTTAATTATTAAAAGATAAATGATAAAAAATATATATATCAATTAATATACGGAGAAAGACATATGTTTTATAATACTAAATAAAACATATAAAGTATTAAAGGAGGAGAGAGATGGGGGGGTAAAGTAATACTCAGTAGTGTGTAAGAGAAATGAGATGATGAGGAGTTACATGGGACAGATGCTGCTACAGATTCAGAACATACAGATGCTGAGGGTGTTGGTGGTGTTTCTGGACAAATATACATATAATATACCGGTAACCATAACATACAACAGATATATTACATTGCATTGGAACCTACGCACTTGCCAGGCTGTGATGTCTTGGTGCAATACCCATTTCGGCTGTATTACTGTATACAAGATCAGATGGGTACCCTTCCAGACTTACCTAGATGAGATGGAGAACCTGCAGTTGGAGAAGGAGTGGGTGCTGTTTTGGGTGGAGTTGATGTAGGCTGTATTGGAGTTGCTTGAGATATAGGAGTTAGTGCCATTCTACACTTACCCAGGTGAGATGGAGAACCAGGAGTTGGAATTGGTGCTGGTTGTGGTGGTGCATGTCCTCTCGTCACCACTGGAGTTCTAGTTGGTTTCACTGCAAAGGTTGAAGAAGAGTGAAGTCTGGTGGATGTGGTGTTGGAGATTGTATTGAATGTGATGTTAGAGCACAACATGTGTCTCACATAAGAGAAGCACACAATCACTGACCTGCCACTCTGACTGTATGAGAGACAGAAGTCTGAACCCGCCCTTCTGCAGTCAGCTGGCATGTCCATGTCCCCTGAGAGTGAGTGGGGTTTGGATCTCTGAGCTTCTGAGTCAGTCTGATGTCACAGGAAGATAATCTTTTAATCTGGAGGCTGTTGGTGTTCTGAAGCTCAACTCCTTCCTCATCCAGCCAGCTCAGATGAACAGTTTTAAAACTAGCTAAACTCTTACAGTCTGTATAGGTGTGCAGGGAACATTCCAGCTTCACATCACTGCCAGCTTGTCTCTCGTGTGAGTAAACTACACAACAGGGGGAAAGAAAAACAGACACACCTGTTACTGCTACAGACACACCTGTTACACACCTGGTTCCGCCTCTGTGCCAGGTTTTGCTTATGTGTGCTTGTGTGTGTGTGTGTGTGTATTCACTTGTGAGTTTGTGTGTGTGTGGGGGGGGGGTGGTAATGGTACCCCTTCTCTGTGTGTGTGTGTGTGTGTGTGTGTGTGTGTGTGTGTGCTTGTGTGTGTTCATGCGTGCATCTGTGTGTGCATGCAAGCCTGTATGTATGTACATGCCTGTGTGTGTTTGTGCGTGTGTGTGTGTGCAACCCTTCACTCAACTCCACCATCTACAGGCCGATTGGTGGACAGTCACAGTTTCATTCACATTCAAAATGTATTTATTGTTTGGCCCCCCATGAACTGAATTCCACAAAACTCAGCATGCATTTAAAGGGGCGATTACAACGCCTCATTCTTGCTCATTCTTTTTCATTTTTCTCTTGGTGATGCTATACTGCAAATGAGTAGCTATGCGGTGGGGTTCAGAAGGCCCATCAAGACCAACATGCAAAACAATGTTGATATTCCAAAGCCCTTCGGTTCTTCGCTAGCATGGCAGTCATAATAAAATCAAAACAGGAACACACATCCCATGTGCACCTGGCACTACTGCTACCACTGTGACCACACCAGAATAAAATACAAATTACTAAGAATAACCAAATATTAACAGGAAATTAATTAAATAATGGATCACATCATCACAGCTTGCTACAGTGTGTAGCACGTGTCTTGTGCAGTGATGTTTTATGCATCTCCTCCAGTAATACAAGTAATGACCCATACGTGCAGTTGGATATGAAATATGATGCCAAAGCAGAAGCTAAAGCTTTTCAGTGAGAGTGTCTGATTTATCACACTGAGAGAACTGAGAGAGGAACTGGAGCATTAGGTCCATATCCTCCATTTGGGTACTGCTGACAGGAGTAGAGTCCAGCATCCGCAGTGGTGACATCAGTAATGTGGAGAGAGCAGTTAGGCAGTAGACTCAGTCTCTTCACTCTGGGTGTGTCTGGTTTGATTTTCCCAAGGGCGACTTCTGTAACAACATTATCTTTATCTCTGCTGTAGGTCCAAGTAGTTGATGAGCAGTTTGGGTAATGTGAGATCACATTGTTACAGGGCAGAGTGGCACCCCTTCCCTTACTGGAGATCACAGTGACATCAGGGTCTCCTCTGGTACCTGGAAAGTGTAAACACTGAAATGTTTACACTGTATTCATATTTTACAAAGGATTTTATTTCAGTCTACCTAAATCAACTTCTAAGCCCATGAACATTTGTTAAGAGGCTTTCAAAACTCTGAAGTATGACACATGTTTATGAACCATCCTGTCTCACCTTGCAGTAGCAGCAGCACAGTCAGCAGTAGTCCCACTGTTGGGTTGTGCAGCTTTGCCATTTCCTCTGATCTCTGAGCTGGTGTGTGTCTACTCTGAGCCTCACCAAGGTGGTGATGCAAACTTGTTTTGCCAATCACACATACATCACTTCCTGATGAGATGACATAGCGCTGCATACTGACCAATGAACAACTCGGCTGTTTTTTTATTCTTTTGCCATGAGTTCCTTTCTTCACACTGTGCTGTCTACTTCTGAGATGGTCATTATCAGTGTCTGTACTTCTGAGATGGTCATTATCAGTGTCTGTACTTCTGAGATGGTCATTATCAGTGTATGTACTTCTGAGATGGTCATTATCAGTGTCTGTACTTCTGATATGGTCATTATCAGTGTTTGTATTTTCCTCTCTGGACTCAGGAGTGAACATGTTTACACTCAGAGGTGATGTACAACAACACTTGTTAATATCTAGTTAACATGTGTCATACCTCAGAGTTTTGAAAGCCTCTTAACAAATGTTCATGGGCATCTCTAGCTCGGCCCTTACCTGGTTTGAATCCTACCTCACAGGGCACTCGTTCAACATGTTCTGGCCTGGACAGTTGTCCGTATCTCAGTACCCCACCACGGGAGTGTTGAGAGAATACATCAAAAAGCCTATACAGTAAGTAAGTAAGTAAGTAAATTTAATTTATAAAGCACATTTAAACACAGCATAAACTGACCAAAGTGCTGTACAGTGGATAACTAAAGATAAAGACTAAGACAAATAATACAGAAAAACACACTGGACCAATAAAAACATAAATAAAAAGAAACATTCAATATCAGGGCACACAACACAGAAATACGGAGGATGAGCAGGAGTACAGTTTAAGGAACAAGGGAGTAAAAGTGGGTTTTTAGCCTGGATTTGAAGGCAGAAATGGAGGGGGCAGATCTAATATCCAGGGAGAGCTGGTTCCACAGACGTGGAGCAGAAACTGCAAAAGCTCTATCACCCCTCTGTTTGAGCCATGAGTGCAGCACATGCAGAAGCCCTTTATTTCAGGATCTCAGGGACCTTTGAACTGAGTTGGGCTGTACAAGGTCGGTGATGTAGGTTGGGGCCTGCCCATTAAGTGCCTTAAAAACAAATAATAAAACTTTAAACTGAATCCTAAAAACAACTGGGAGCCAGTGCAAGGAGGCCAGAATAAGGCCGATATGTTCATGCCTCCTGGTGCCAGTTAAGGCCTATTCACACCAAGAACGATAACTATAACCATAACCATAACCATAACCATAACCATAAAAGCGTTCACACTGAACAACGATAAATAAAGTCTCTCCTTTTGTTAATGAATGTGAAGGTTAAAATTCGATGGGTTCTGATTGGCTATTAGCTTTTTATCGTTCTAAAAATCGCTCTGAAAGTCATCCCCAACGATATCGTTCTTCATGTCGTTATCGTATATAGTTTATGTGTGAACGTCGTCATTCATATTTACGAGAACAATATTTCTTTATAGTTATTGTTATCGGTATCGTTCTTGGTGTGAATGAGCCTTTAGAAGGCGCGCAGCTGCATTTTGGACCAGCTGCAAACGTCTAAGTGAGGATTGGGGGAGGCCAAGGTAAAGGGAATTGCAATAATCCAGCCGTGATGTAATAAAGGCATGGATAACTTTCTCAAGGTCATTATGAGATAAGAAAGATATGAGGTGGGATATTATTCTGAACTGATAAAAACTGATACAACATTGCCATATGTCCTTACAAGAGACCAGAAGAGCACACTCCGCCATTGTGGGCTAATTCAACATCACAAATAAACTGTACACATCTCAAATGCAGGATTAGCCCACTACACTATATTACCTGCATACTTGAAATATGGCTGTAAGTGCAGGGGGAAATGATGGTGCTGTATTTGTTTCCACAATAAAACCACAACAGGGTTTGAGCCCATACATGTTTATTCAACTATAAAAAAAGATAAGAAGTCAGAATAGCTAGGATGCAATTCATGAAAATTGGGCACTTCTGGATAAGTTTTTGATTTTTGGCAGGGTGTTAGGTATAGGCCTAAGGTTTTCAGAAATCCATGGATACAAGTTGGGGTGGCCCCCCTAGTGGCAGTTATCCATAAAATCCAAAATGGCCCCCACCGAAAAGAGAAAAGGTTATATCTCAGCTTCCTTTAGTCTTTAATTGTTGTATAATGTATTTTCTCTACTTTGTTTGATACAAGGAATCCAATTTTGATATGTTCTTCTTATTTTAAGTCCATTTCCATGTAGTATTATAGTCATATTTAGCTCATAAACTGTTAATATCTCTGAAAAATCACATTGAAATACTCAGGTCCCTAGACCCATATTTTTTACCTCCAAAGTATGCTTTTCTTTGTTGATTGGACAGGTCACTATCACTATAGTGTCAAAAATCACATGTTGTGACCAAAAGGACCATTGTTGAGGCCTTAAATAAACACAACTTCAAAACTATGCCACAGTGAAACGTAATATTAGGCTTTTCACCATGTTAAGGATCAATATTACATTTTAGTCAAATAACACAAAAAAACAATTCATACTTAAACATCATGTATTATTCAAAGATTTTTGGTTTCACTCTTCATCATTACAGCCTCCCTCACACTTGCACAATGTGGTACAGCAAAGTCCAGCTCAGTGGCACTTTCAGTTGCCCATACAGGCAACCACACAGCCACAGTTGAGGAGGAGTGAGCATCCCTTGCTGGCATCTTCCAGATCTGTCCAGTATGGCACCCAGACTTTGGTTCTGTCATTCCATTCCCAACCCAACTGACTGGGGTCTGGAATCTCTGGAGTTTTGGAGAGGACTCCGTCAGATCCGTCAACCTGACTACGCCAGATGGATTGCTTTGCATTTGCTCCGCATATCCATCTGGGAACTTTCCAGAATGTTTGGGGAAGGGGCGAAAATACTAGTTAGCTGAATGGATAAACCATCTGTCTATCACCACCTATGTTGGTCGGTCCAAATCAACCAATCAGATAAACGAAGCGTTCTTCTAATGCCATCTTTTAACATACAAGTTAGATAAGTAGCTAACGTTAACATTTTTAAACTTACTATTTGTATGTGACATGAACCTCATCAACGACAATCCCCCACCAATTTTCATGGTAGGCTACACGTCTGAAGAAAGCATATTCCTTCTTGTTAAGTAACTAAGATTCAGTGCTACCAAACACTAACTTGAATTGGCCGTGGAGGATGTCTGTGTCCTTCATTCCTCCCAGCTACATTGCAGAGACTCCTAACTTCCCCAGGAATACTAAAATATATTCAGATAAAACTTCAACGATAGCTATGCTCATCTCATCCGTGGAAGTCGCCATGTTGTTTAGATTGAACAGTAGCTTCTCGTTGCATCACTCCTAAACCTGCCTCAAAACCAACGCTGATTGGACGTTCGTTTGGCGAACTGCTCCAAATTTTCTTTATCGAAGAGATGCCAGACTGATCTGTGAGTGAAAATCTGAAACTCGCGAGATCAGGATGGTCTCACGAGGCTAGAGAGGGACTGCTTCCAGACAAAAGCTGCAGCGTGCAGGGCACGCTTTCCATGCTGGAATAAGCCATGATGGGTCGGGGGGATTGAATCCAGGGATTTGAGGCCATGAGTGAAAAGAAGCTTCTGGGTTTCATTGACTGACTCGACACCGCAGTTCTTACTGTATAGTCCAGCATTTGAGAACTTGCATGTGCACTGATTCCAATGTGAGGCTGGTTGGGTCTTGGGTAATCGGAATGAGGGTGCCAGTGACTTCTGGGTAAGCTGCCCACGCATTTCATGCTTTTTTTTGCCAATTCCATACATTGCTGATACAATGTTACATCATGTGAACGTGGAAGGGGGGCAGTGCTTGACATTTTTGAGGTCCTAGCATTTCTGAGATGTGGTGGATTGGATATCTTTATATGCCTTCCCTGATCCAAATCCAATCCACAGCTTTCGGAACGACACCCTTATTCTGATCACCAAGACCCAACTAGCCATACACTGGAATCAGTGCACGTTCTCAAATGCTGGACTGTACTCATGTATAGTAAGAACTGTGGTGTCGAGTCAGTCAATGAAACCCGGAAGCTTCTTTTAACTCATGGCCTTGAAGTCCCTGGATTCAATCCCTCTGACACATCATGTCTTATTCCAGCATGGAAAGCGTGCCCTGCACACTGCAGCTTTTGTCTGGAAGCAGTCCCTCTCCAAAACTCCAGAGATTCCAGACCCCAGTGAGTGGGGTTGGGAATGGAATGACAGAACCAAAGTCTGGGGGCCATATTGGACAGATCTGGAAGATGCCAGCAAGGGATGCTCACTCCTCCTCAACTGTGGCTGTGTGTATTTTGTAATATTGCTGTTACAAACTAAGCTCATGCATTTCTATGGAGGATTTTTTGAGTGCTGCTCATTAGAAAGTCTATGGTTAAAGAAAAGCCTAATATACTGTAACTTTTCACTGTGGCATAGTTCTGAATTTGTATTTATTTAAGGCCTCAACAATGATCCTTTTGGTCACAACATGTGATTTTTGACACTTCAGTGGCGCACCAGGCGCGTCGAGTGCCCAGCGTACGGCAAGACGTGCCAGAAATGCAGCCGTCAGAACCACCTCGACAAAGTCTGCCTGGGTGGCCGATCATCTAGGCCCGCACCGGAGGAGACTAATGGGGTGTGCGACGAACAGCAGACAGCCGCCTTCGACGAGCTGTGCACACTCACCAGCGCCGCCGACATGGTACGCACATTCCCCCTCGCTCACCACCTGTATGATGACGTGTGACAAGTGGATGAAGCGCCTGTCCGACTCACAGCCATACATCCACCTCACACTCACCAGTGAAAACGAGGATTACAAAGCACTGGGCCTCGACCTTCGGAAACGCACCCGTACCGCGACTCTGCCTGCCATTGCTGACACAGGGTGCCAAAGCTGCCTGATCAGCATCAAGGTCGCCCAACAGATGGGCCTGAGCACAGACAACCTCATTCCTGTATCCATGACCATGAAGGTCGTGAATAATGAAGGCATACGGATTCTTGGGGCCGCCGTCGTCAGGTTCGCCGGCAACAGCAGCGACGCCCGAAGATTGGAGACACGCCAGATCGCGTACGTGACTGACACCTCAGAGCGTATATTCCTATCTCGTACAGCCTGTGTGTCGTACAGCATGATCTCAGACAGGTTCCCAACACTCTGGGAGGTCAACCTCGCGACCGCAGACCCATGTGACTGACCCACGGCGTGCGGAACCTTTAACCAGGCCAACCACGCTCCCCATGCCGGCCACGGTGGCTAACAGGGAAGCTCTGCGGAAACACTTACTTGGACTATACGCTCAGAGCACATTCAATACATGCCCTCACCAGCCCTTTGCCGAGGATGTCTGGCAAAGTGAGGTGAAAGCCGGCCTTGACCAGGACGTTCGTCTTGGCGTGCTGGAAGAAGTGCCCATTGGCACGCCAGTGATGTGGTGTCACCGCATGGTGATATGTGTAAAAAAGAATGAATGGCAAGCCACGACGCACCGTCAACTTCCAAGCCCTGAACAAGCATGCGCTCCGTGAGACCCACCACACGCAATCCCCCTTCCACCAGGCGAGACAGGTGCCCAGTGGGAAGCGCTGTGAGACTGTATTCGACGCCTGGAATGGCTACCACAGCGTGAAGATGACCGCCACAAGACGACGTTCATCACCCCATGGGGGGCGCTACCGGTAGCTTTCAGCGCCACAAGGGTACATGGCGTCGGGAGACGGTTACTCACGACGCTATGATGAGGTGGTTGCGGACATCGGCAACAAGACCAAGTGTGTGGACGACACACTCCTGTGGGCTGATACAATTGAAGAGAGCTACTTCCAGGCGGCACAATGGCTGGACGTTTGTGGCAGAAACGGCATCATCCTCAACCCGGATAAATTCGCACCCACGGTGGACTTTGCGGGCTTCACGATCACCATGTCTGACGTACAGCCATGCAGCCATTACCTGGAGGCTATCGGAGACTTCCCACGACCGCGCAACGTCACCGACGTCAGGTCCTGGTTCGGACTGGTCAACCAGGTGGCCTACGCCTTCAGCATGGCCGAGCGCATGCAACCATTCCGGAAACTACTACTGCAAAGGAGAAGATCGTCCAGGAGATCGAGCGTGACGTCCGCATCTTTGACAAGTCCAAGCCAACATGCCTCGCCACGGACTGGTCAGGCGTCGGCTTCTGGCTGTTCCAGAAGCACTGTCAGTGCGCGCCGGTCAGGCCCTTCTGATGGATGGAAGGTGACCCTGGTTGGCAGTAAGTTCACACATGCGGCCGAGTCCAGATATGCGCCTGTAGAGGGCGAGGCGCTCGCAGTTGCTGATGCACTGATTAGACAAAGCACGCTACTTCGTGTTGGGCTGCAAGGACCTGATCGTGGCAGTCGACCACAAGCCATTGCTCAAACTCCTTGGCGACAGAGCACTCGACGACATACCCAACCCCCGTCTCAGGAACCTCAAGGAGAAGACCCTGCGCTATCGTTTCCGCATCATACATGTCCCCGGGATGAAGAACAGGGCTGCAGACGCCATGTCGCGCAGGCCGGTCGGCACGCCATGCCCGTCGTCCATGGATCTCCCAGACGACAATGCCGCCATGGTGACCCACCTCTCACCCAGCGCACACGCTGATGTGCTGTCCCTCATACGGCGGGCAGGGCCGGTGGACGATGACGTTGAGGAGGGCGACCTGGCCTGGTGCGCTGCGGGGCTTGAATCGCTGCAGTCCGTGACATGGGACCGCGTCAGGGAGGCCATGAGCAGCGACGACGATATGCGCGCGTTGGGGGAGATGGCAGCAGGCGGCTTCCCCGAATCAAGGGCTGGTATGCCGGTGGCGACTCGTGGCTTCCATCAGTACCGCGAGGACATCACATCAGCTGATGCGGTGGTCCTGTACAAGGATAGGCTAGTCATACCACCCTCACTCCGTGGCCAAGTACTGAGCGCCCTCCAAGGCGTTTCCATGATGACCGCCCGTGCAGAATCGTCTGTGTTCTGGCCGGTCATGTCGGCTGACATCTGCGCCACCTGGAACGACTGCGAGCACTGCCACCGGATGGCACCCTCTCAGCCCGCGGCGCCACCGACCCCACCTGTCATGGCCGTTTACCCCTTCCAGGCTGTGTGTTCAGACTTTTTCATGCACAGGGGTGTACACTACCTTGTGATAGTTGACCGCTACTCGAATTGGCCTATCATCTCGAGGTCAATGGGGGGCGCCGCAGACCTCATATGCCATTTGCCTTTGCCACATACGGGACGCCTGAAGAGCTTGCATCGGACGGGGGGCCAGAGTTCACCTCCGCTGAGACCAGGTCTTTCCTTCACAGATGGGGCGTACACCACGGTGGCCTTCCCCCACAGCAACTGCCGCGCAGAGGTCGGGGTGAAGACGAAGAAGCGGCTCATTACTGACAATAATGACTAAGACGCCATGCCTGCTCTACTCTGTGTATGTTTTAAGGCTGCTTGTAAATCAGACGACCCTGCTCTTCATGTACTCCTCTGTGGAGGCCTAAGTGTGCTTTAGTGAAGTGTGATAAAACAGACAGACCTCTCCTCACTATACTCCTCTATGCAAGTGTGTTTTAGTAGAGTACACTTTAAAACTCTTGCTGTACTCCTATGTGTAAGTATGTTTTAGTGGAGTACTGTACACTTTAAAACTACAAAACACAATTTGTGACCCCAGCAACTGACTGGGGCACCTACACCTTTTCGATTCCCACCCCGTGGTCCTTTCCGGATCCCACCACGACTCTCTCTCCCTCACTTCCTGTCATTCTCCACTATCCTGTCAATTAAAGGCATAAAAGCCCAAAAAAAAAAATAAATAAATAAATAAAATAAAAAAACACAATTTGTATTGGAGCCTTTTGGAAATCTGAAATGATATCCGGTCAGTTCAGCACCTGCAGTTCCATGGCTGGGGGGTCCTCTGTGGACAGACAGAGATGAAGGATACAATTTCAGAACGTCTGAAAACAGTCAGAAACTAGCACAGCTCTAATTATTAACTAATCTAACTAATGGACAGATCTTCACAGAAGAGGTGCTACATTCCTTGTGCTAAAGGATATCCCACAGCAGCCAATCAACAACCAAACCTATTTATCATCAACAACAAAAACACCAACAGAGCAGCCTTTGTGATTTATCAATCAGGCACCTTCCTTCATCTGTGTTTCATTGTGACGCCCTTGATAAGGGCACCAACAAATAACTTGTGTTATTGTGTTACTTATGAACTGGTCACATTTCCAATCGATCCCACAGCAATCCCCTCTAGCAGCAGTGTGTGTGTGTGTGTGTGTGTGTGTGTGTGTTTGTGTGTGTGTGTGTGTCACTCTCACCTCTACTTGTCTGCTTCCTCCTCCTCACTAAATGAACAGTTCCAATGAGTCCAGGTACAATCAGCACCAAGAAGAAGATGCTGAGTCTAATGGCAACTTCTGGGGTACCCAGAAATACACACAAACACACACACACACACACACACACACACACACACACACACGTCAACTTATAGCAGTCAACATGATTAAAGGCATCCTATGCAGGAAAACTGCAGGAAAACTACAAAACTCTCATCACCACTCTGATGGGCACAGAAAAACGCTTTGTCATCTCTGGGCCTCTCCCTACCTACAGAAAAGGTGCTGAGAGATGGTCCAGACTGTTCGATCTCCACACCTGGCTCAAACGCTACTGCGCTTCCCTAAGCATCCCCTATGTCAACAACTGGGGCTTGTTCTGGGAGAGGCCCAGTATGCTGAAGCGTGATGGTCTCCACCCAAACCAACATGGAGCCAGGCTACTCTCTGACAACATAGCGTCCACACTGAGACATTGACATTCTGTAGAAAATATTACAGATTCACGCCCCCCAGGTATTGATTCGAATGGCATTATACATGTGGATGAGTCTGAGAATGTTTTCTGCAGGGTAACATACAATACTACTACCATAGATCAAGCTGTGTCATGCAATAGCATGACTTATGCTCATAGTTCTATTCCAACGTTGATTTCTACCCAACGTATAGTAAAAAGAAAAGACAAATTTAAAACTAGAAACCTAACAAATATTCTTTCCATACCTCAGCATATTCCTCAAAAGCCAGAGGCATTTTCAGCTAACATGGGTTTACTAAATATAGGTGCACTTACTACCAAAACCTTTGCAATCAATGATTTTATTAGTGAAAAAAAATTGGATTTTCTGTTTCTTGTTGAAACCTGGCTGACTTCAGACAGCGAAGCTGTTCTTGTTGAGACTTGTCCCCCAAATTATAATTTCTTCCACTCAATTAGACAAGGCAAACGAGGTGGTGGAATTGCCTCCATTCTCTCAAACAAATATAGTTGCGCACGAGTCAACTTTGGCGAATTCGCTTCCTTTGAGTATATTGCCCTCACTCTGAAGGCTGACCCAGCTGTACTTCTATTAACCTTATACCGCCCTCCTAAACTATGGACTGGCTTTCTCGACCAGTTTTCTGAACTTATGTCGCTCATCATCACTAGCTATGATCGGATAATTGTAAATGGCGACTTCAATATTCATGTCAATAAGATAACTGATGCTAAAGCCAGTAAGTTCCTTAATGTGTTGGACAGTTTAGAGCTAAAGCAGCATGTTACAGGACCCACCCACAACCTTGGCAACACCCTCGATCTAGTCATTTCCAGAGGGATAGAAGTCACAGACTTATCAGTAAATGATATAAATATGTCTGATCATCATTGTGTATCTTTTAATATTGTACTACATACTCCAAAAATTCATCCCGAAATTGCAATCAAATCGCGACTCTTGGACATTAGAGCAGAACAGCAGTTCATAGCTCTTATAGACTCCATAAATTTAGATATTTTACATCATCCCATTGATCAAATGGTAGAGGCTCTCAATCGTGAATTAGGCGCTCTGCTTGACAGAGTGGCACCCTTAAAGACTAAAAAAAGGCCCTGTAGCAAACTGACACCTTGGATGAACGAAAATATCCATGATCTAAAAAGATCATGTAGGAAAGCTGAGAGAACATGGAGAAAAACTAAGTTACAGGTTCACCGTGCCATTCTAAAAGAAAAAATTGCAAATTATAATAGAGCTATTCGGAATGAGAGGAGGAACCACTTCTCTAAGGTAATTGCTGAAAACAGTGGAAACTCTAGGGTGTTGTTCTCTACCATTGATAGGCTATTGCATCAAACACCTTTTGATACACTCAGTCAGGCATCCTCTCTAAGATGCGCAGAATTTGCAGACTTCTTCAAAAACAAAGTCATTTCTATAAGGGAGGCTATTGGTAACACAAGTAATATGTTTGATAGTACACCCAAAAACAGCCCCCCAAAATTAAGGTCCTTTAGCACTATTACTCAATCTGAGCTTGATAAAATTATAACTCAAACCGGCTCCTCAACATGTGTTTTAGATCCAATCCCTACTACATTCCTCAAAAAAGTATATGATGGCTTAGCTCCCTTTTTTTTTTTTTTTTTTTTTTTTTTTTTTTTTTTTTTTTTCTCAAGGTAATAAATACCTCATTAGAAACAGGTATATTTCCAACTGCTTTTAAAACCGCTGTTGTGAAACCTTTACTTAAAAAGTCAAATCTTGACCATACCAATCTGAGCAACTACAGGCCTATATCAAATCTATCGTTTTTGAGCAAAGTACTTGAAAAAGTTGTTTGTAATCAGTTAAATACCTTCCTCAACGAAAACAGTATCCTTGAAAAATTCCAATCAGGTTTTAGATCAAATCATAGCACAGAAACGGCTCTAGTAAAAATAGTCAATGATCTCAGACTAGCTACCGACTCAAACAAAGTCTCAATCCTTATTCTTCTGGATTTGAGTGCGGCATTTGACACCATTGATCATAGCATCCTAATTCACCGCCTTGCGAAGTGGGTGGGTCTCTCTGATAATGCTCTAAACTGGTTTCAAACCTACATTACTGGCAGAGATTTTTATATCAGTCTAGGAGATCATGTATCTGAAAAACAAGACTTGCCTTTTGGTGTGGCCCAGGGGAGCTGCCTTGGTCCCCTGCTATTTTCTCTATATATGCTTCCATTGGGAAACGTCATAAGTCAACATAATGTAAACTTCCACAGCTACGCAGATGATACCCAATTGTATCTTTCTGTGGAGCCAACTAACCCAGATGGCCTTTGCTCCCTCACTGCATGCCTAACCTCCATTAATCAGTGGATGAGCAAAAACTTTTTGAAACTAAATGATGACAAAACAGAGGTACTTCTGGTTGGACCAAAACTAAAGCGAGATATTATTCTTAGTAATCTGGGGAACTTGGCACACCAGGTCAAACCAAAAGTAACAAGCCTCGGTGTCATCTTAGATGCAGAGTTAAGTTTTAAGCCCCATATCAGTAAAGTTACTCAGACAGCCTATTTCCACTTGAGAAACATTGCCAAAGTGCGGCCCTTTTTAACTCAACAAGATGCAGAAAAACTAATTCACGCCTTTATCACTAGCAGGTTAGACTACTGCAATGCACTTTTCACTGGTCTTCCCAAAAAACATCTAAAGAAATTGGCACTCATACAGAACTCTGCGGCTAGACTTTTAACTAAGACTAAGAAGAGAGAACACATCACCCCTGTGTTGGCTGAACTGCACTGGCTCCCTATTTCCTATAGAATTGATTTTAAGGTTATGTTAATTACTTACAAAGCTCTGAATGGCATAGCACCTTCATATATCTCTGAGCTTTTAATATCTTATCAACCACAAAGGAAACTTAGATCATCCAATTCTAATCTTTTAATCGTACCCAAAGTGCTCCACAAACAAAGTGGAGAAGCTGCGTTTATCCATTATGCCCCCAAACTATGGAACACCCTGCCTCTGTACATCAAGCAGGCGAGTTCAGTAAATATTTTTAAAAAAGATCTGAAAACATACCTGTACAGGAAAGCTTTTAGTTAACTCATCTTATCCTGTAGACTACATTTTCAGATTATTCTACATCTGCTACTATTGGAGGGCGCAGCCAGCCAAAAGCAGATGGGCTCCCCCTATTAAGTCAGGTTCTGCTCAAGGTTTCTTCCTGGAATATGGGAGTTTTTCCTTGCCACAGTTGCCATATGGCGTGCTTGTGGGGGGTAAGAGGGTTAAGGCTGCCAGTCTTATGACGTCATTTTCTATATTTTTGATATGTTGCTGAGTATATCATAAACAGCAAAGAAAAGTGATTGATAATGACTGACTATTATTGTGTTACATGCTTCAAATGTAAAGCACTTTGAGCTGCATTCTGTGTATGAAAGGTGCTATACAAATAAAGCTTTATTATTATTATTATTATTATTATTATTATTATTATTATTATTATTATTATTATTATTATTATTATATATTATGCAAGTTTTTTAGCCTAATATAACAGTTTGTGATTTGGACGCAGCAACTGAAAAGCCCCAATGTTACTTCCACAAAGTTGCACATCATGTACAGCCAACAGATACGTACCAAAGATCTGTGATTACTCCACTTTAACCCTCTCTGTACGTACTGCATATGTGTATCTTTGCATGAAAGTGTGCACCTTTGCATCAGCAGTATGTGGTGTGTGAGTTCTTTGATGACTGAACACTACATTGGAGCTTACGCACCCGTCAGGCTGTGATGTCTTGGTGCAATAGCCATTCCGCTGTATTATACAAGATAAGATGGGTACCATTCCAAACTTACCCAGATGAGATGGAGAACCTGCAGTTGGAGTAGCAGTGGGTGCTGTTTTGGATGGAGTTGATGGTGCAAGTCCTTTTGTCACTAATGGAGTTCTAGTTGGTTTCACTGCAAAGGTGGAAGAAGAGTGAAGGTGGATGTGGAGTTGAAAGTTCTAGTGAATGTGATGCTAAAGCACAACATGTGTCTTACATGAGAGAAGCACACAATCACTGACCTGCCACTCTGACTGTGTGAGAGACAGAAGTCTGAACCTGCCCTTTTACAGTCAGCTGGCATCTCCATGTCCTCTGAGTTTTTAGATTAGATTAGATTCAACTTTATTGTCATTGTGCAGAGTACAAGTACAAAGACAACAAAATGCAATTTGCGTCTAACCAGAAGTGCAAAAAAGCAAAAAAGTACAATGTGATAGTGCAGTGTAGTGCAGTGTAGACAGTAGTATACAGTTGGTTTACAGAAGGTGGTTTACATATATAAATATGGCTATGTAGTATGAACAACAGATATGTATAGTGTAGTAGCAGTAACATTATAAGAGTAGTAAGAATATAGATATATGCAGTGTATTAACAGAATATATTATAAGAAAAACAGAATAAATATGGATGAACCATGAGACAGATATGTACAGTATGTACAGCTGTGCAGTGTGGTAACAGTACCATTGTAGTGCAGAAACATGTCCTCTGAGTGTGAACAGGGTTTGGAGCTCTGAGCTGCACAGTCAGTGTGATGTGACAGGAAGATACTCTATTGATGTGGAGGCTGCTGGTGTTCTGCAGCTCAGCTCCTCCCTCATCCACCCAGCTCAGACGGACATTTTTAAGATTATTTAAATGATGACAGTCTCCATAGGTGTACAGGGAGCAGTCCAGGTTCATTTCACTGCCAGCTTTTTTCTCTTCTGGGTAAACTAAACAACAGGTGAAAAGAAAAACAGACACACCTGTTACTGCTACAGACACACCTGCTACTGCTACAGACACACCTGTTACTGCTACAGGCACACCTGCTACTGCTACAGGCACACCTGCTACAGACACACCTGTTACTGCTACAGACACACCTGCTACTGCTACAGGCACACCTGCTACAGACACACCTGTTACTGCTACAGACACACCTGTTACTGCTACAGACACACCTGCTACTGCTACAGGCACACCTGCTACAGACACACCTGTTACTGCTACAGACACACCTGCTACTGCTACAGACACACCTGGCTCCGCCTCTGTGCCAGGTTTTGCTTTTGTGTACATGTGCTTCTTATGAGCTTATGTGTGTGTGTGTGTGTGTGTCACATCAAATGTTGTGCAGTTCTAAACATGTCAGCCAATTTTTACCTGCCATTACAACGTCTCATTCTTGCTTTTTTCCTTTTTAACTTGGTGACTTTGCTATTATGCAAATGAGTGGCTATGGGGTGGGTTCAGAAGGCCCCTCAAGACCAACATGCAAAAAATATTTTGGTCTTTCAAGGCCCTGTTCCTTGCTAACATGGTGGTCATAATAAAATCAAAACAGGAACACAGGTCCCATGTGCACCTGGGACTAACTGCTACCACTGTGACCACACCAGAATAAAATACTAATTACTAAGAATAACCAAATATTAACGGGAAAGTAATTAAATAATGGATCACATCATCACAGCTTGCTACAGTGTGTAGCACGTGTCTTGTGCAGTGATGTTTTATGCATCTCCTCCAGTAATGCAAGTAATGACTCATACGTGCAGTTGGATATGAAATATGATGCCAAAGCAGAAGCTAAAGCTTTTCAGTGAGAGTGTCTGATTTATCACACTTACCTCTAAGAACAGAGAGACGAACTGGAGCATTAGGTCCATATTGAGATCCTCCATTTGGGTACTGCTGACAGGAGTAGAGTCCAGCATCCGCAGTGGTGACATCAGTAATGTGGAGAGAGCAGTTAGGCAGTAGACTCAGTCTCTTCACTCTAGGTGTGTCTGGTTTGATTTTCCCAAGGGCGACTTCTGTGACAACATGCTCTTCATTTCTGCTGTAGGTCCAAGTAGTTGATGAGCAGTTTGGGTAATGTGAGATCACATTGTTACAGGGCAGAGTGGCACCCCCTCCATTACTGGAGAACACACTTAAGTCTCCTTTGGTACCTGGAAAGTGTAAACATTTAAGAGACATTATAAAACATGAAATTGTATTTAAAATTGTGCACACTGTATTTACATTTTACAAATTAATTTATTTTAGTCTTTCTAAATCACCTTCAAAGCCCATGGAAGTTTTTTAAGGGGCTGTCAAAACCCTGAGGTATGAGACATGTTTATGAACCATCCTGTAAGGTGTCTGTCCTGGCCTCACCTTGCAGTAGCAGCAGCACAGTCAGCAGTAGTCCCACTGTTGGGTTGTTCAGCTTTGCCATTTCCTCTGATCTCTGAGCTGGTGTGTCTCTGCTCTGAGCCTCACACAGGTGGTGATGAAAACGTGTTTGCCAATCACATATACATCACTTCCTGATAAGATGACATAGCGCTGCATATTGACCAATGAACAACGCTGTTTTTTTAAATTATTTTTCCATTAGTTCCTTTTTTCACACTGTGCTGTCTGTTCTACTTCTGAGATGGTCATTATCAGTGTCTGTACTTCTGAGATTTTCAATATCAGTGTCTGTACTTCTGAGATGGTCATTATCAGTGTCTCTACTTTCCTCTCTGGACTCAGGAGTGAACATGTTTGCACTCAGAAGTGATGTACAACAACACTTGTTAATGTATAGTTAACATGCAGCCTACAAATGAATAGCAATCAGTCACGCCATCGTCTGGGCCTCTGAGGTGAAACATATATGGGTTGTCTGGGTCTGTGATTTTATGGGGCTTGTCACTCCCACATTGTGTGTGTGTTCAAGGTTTCTGTTGAGAACTGAAGCAGGCACGTGCAGAGAAGGGGGGCTACAGGGGCTCTAGCACCTGCCCTTTTGCCCCTTTGATGTCCAAGTGCCCTTTTGACAAGACCCGTTTTTTACTTTTTAAAATGTGTAATACTTCCGCTAGTTCCAACGTGAATATTTGCTAAAATGTCTCATTAATAGTTTGTGAAATTAGACATTTACAAAAATATCAATTTTCTGTGTTAATTGAAATGCCTTGCGGCCACCAATCCGTGACGTCATACATTCAGTGAACTCTCAGAAGGTGCACACAGGCACAGTGCTGCAGGAGACGTTTGGGAGCACGGTAAGGTCACTTGGCAGTTGCGTATCTGAACATGCAATAGTATTCAGCTTCAGAGATAGAGAATAAAATGTTTAAAGTTGTTTCATGTTTAATGAAGTAGGCTATCAAACCCGTTTTAACCATGTCATGGTCCATCCATTTCAATAGCCTGGCAGCTTCGAAAATCTAAGGCTGAACGTTCATAACATATTCTGTTTAGGTTATGTTATAGTAGCTTAGGTTAGTAGACCTAGTTCATAAAACAGAGTAGGCAACCCTTTTCTAAATCGTCATAAGCCGACGACATAGGCTACTGTAGCTGTTAACTAACCCAACTCCACACGTCGTTCTCTGTTTACAGTAGGCTACATTACGCGTCATTTCACTCAGTGGCCACACGCACAGCACGTGAATCTGCAAGACACCAGCTTGCTAATGGTGGTAGTTCACTGTGATAAACATTAAAATTATAGCCTGACAAGCCAGACTAGGCAATAACATATTTGCTGCCGCTAGGGTGCGTCTAGATTTCTAGGCTATTAAAATTAGCTTTGAATTTAATCAATAAGATGTAGCCTTATAGCCTATGATCTCTGTGTAGACAATAGCCTATGAAGACCTATCTGTCTGTGCCCTGGCTACAGTAGGCCTACAGTACATGCACTCCTATTGAATTTTCAGAACCAAGGAGAGAAATGAGGAAAATGTGTTACAGCTCGGTCTGCTATTTACACCCATTCTTCTTGATACATAATGAATAAATATGAAAATGTATAAAATGTTTATCAGTACATTAGACTACTTTGCAAATTGCTAAACCATATAATAGCCTGTCCCACCATCATCATTGAAATATCATCATGCTAGAATTTAAATGCAAAAAGTTCCAGTTTACCATTCAAATTGTGTGTATCTTTTCTAGCTTTCGTATGCATTATGTTCTATGAAACATGATATTATATTCTGCATTGCAAAGATGCCCACTAAAGACAGGAAGCGAAAGCAGAGGGAGAAAGAGCTGCGGGAGGCAGCAAAAGGCAGTGTTTAATTTTGATATAATTTGCATGTAGCCTATGTATTCTCTATTGGGTTGTAATCAAAACTAATTTTAGTGCGTGGGGTGTGTGTGTGTGTGTGTTTGTATGTATTTTCCAAATGAAGTGCAGTGCAGGAGCTGATGAAGATGCTGATAATCGAGAACAGCTGCATCACTGCGAGTCTTGGGGGGGTTTGCACTAGTGTTAATTTCGTCAGACGAGACGAGAGGAAATATGTTCGTCAACGACCTTTTTTTTCATGACTAAGACGAGACGATGACGAGACGGCAGTAATGTCCTAAAACACTGACTAAGACTATCTTAAGATGCATTATTGTTGACGAAAAAAGACGAGACTAAAATGTTTTGCATGAAATAAAAACTAAGATAAAATATCTCTTCATTTTCGTCTACAAAATGTGAAGACAGAATATCTAGCTGTTATGTTTTCAAAATATTCCGAATGAGTTCATACGCAACAGCTTTCCTGTAGGCTAGTCTAAGTGCTGTTGCTGCAACCCTGTGGCTGCAACACGAAACTACATAGAACAAGAACACTGGAGATTTCTGCCAGAGTTAGCAAGCTAACTACCTAAGCTTTATGCCACAATGCTACATACCCAGAAGTTGAAGCTTCTCTCATACAAATTAACATCCCCCAGAATGTCCATACGAAAATGTTCATCATGTAATGTCAACTATTTAACTAGTTAGACTGATGATGCAAAGTTTGCTAGCAAGTAAGCTAATATGGAAAGTTCGCTAGCAAGTTAGCTATGGCTAAGATGGAGAGTCTGTTTGGGGAATGTGTTGTGTTTGGGTGCATATCGCCATCTAGCGAGGCGGAGTAAAACATTAATACTTTGGCCTATGACAGTGTTTCTCAAACTTTTTCAGGACCACTTAACTAACCCTAGCTAAAAAAAAAAAAAGATTAGACCTACTTCAACAGTAGCCTATAATTAGTCTACACAATAGGCCTACTCACTGAACCACCTTGCTTATTGTCTTTGCACTTATTGTGTGGATTCATACTGTATGATTTAAACTGCTTATTGTGTGGATTCATACTGTATGATTTAAACTGGCATATCTTACATAGACAGTGTGACAAAGGGTCTGACATGAGTGCCAGATTGACATTTAGTAATAATAGAATCAGCCAATCAGAGAGCGCCTCCTCCCGTGCACGCATGTGAATGAAGCGTGTACAGTAATATTCCAGAAAGTTTGGGGAGAGGTCGCCATGTTTCACTGTTTAATCCACATGCTTAGTTTGTAGTTATTTCATGCATCTTGTGTCTTGTGTGCGTCCAGAACTGTAAGTACGATTCCTTATTGTTGTTTATATGTTTCATGGTGTACATTTAGGCAGGATTTATGTCTCAACTTTGCTTGATTTCAATCGTGGAGGCAAATTATTTTGCGCGACTTTACCCGTGAGGTTACAGTGCTTTATATTTATCTGCCGTCTTCTTATCTTGTATAATCATGCTTATGGTGTTGAGATATCTGTAAAATGGATGTTTGTAATCGTCATTTGGTATATTATGTGGGGAAACAGTACTGTTTTGACAAGCTATCTTCATAACTATTATTGGAGCATTTTGAGTTAGCTTATTGTAGGCCAGGCTATTTCATATTTGTATGTTGGCTAGGCTATGGATGCTAATTTCTTATAGCACTGTATTTAGGAGTAATTATTCTCCTTTGTCATTTCTGTTTCCCTTTCAGAAACCACACACACACACACACACACACACACACACACACACACCAATAGATACAATTATAATGTAATTACTGATTTATTATTTAATAAATACCCAAGACCCCCCTTGAACATCTTCAAGAGTGCATTCTTACCGATGCCCTTCAGTGGCCACAAAATTCCTTAAAGAACTTATCATTCATCATAACAAATTGGAGGCCCCAGCGAGAATAGTGTGGTCACCGAGGATTATTGAAGATGTTTCCAGTCCAGAGAAGGAGCCCGCCGCCTGCAGATGTGCGTCCCCGCCGTACAGTAAGGCAGCCAGCCTGGATGGAGGATTATGCTGTCTCCCTTCCAGCCCTACAGCGGTCCAACTACCCCCCTCATGATGCAGCTTACTTACCAGGGCAACAGCGCTATCATCAAAGTCAAAGTCAAAGTCAAAGTCAGCTTTATTGTCAATTTCTTCACATGTTCCAGACATACAAAGAGATCGAAATTACGTTTCTCACTATCCCACGGTGAAGACAAGACATATTTTACCAATTTAGGTCCACAGACAAACATAACATTCAAGTAAAGAAAAAAGTAAGTAAATAAGTAAATAAGAGGGCACATATAATAATGAAAAAATAAGAGCAGCAAAATGTGGTTGAAATTGTGCATAGACAGTCAATAAAAATACTAGTGCAAATTCAGGCCAATAAAAGGCTTGGGTAGTTCTGTTTGACCTAAGTAAGAAGAAAGTGGCATAGTGGTGCAAGTTATGTAAGAGCAGCAGAAGTGTTGTGTTTTCAGGACAACAACACCAGTTGTCAAGTGTGCAAGTGTGCAAGTGGAGTAGTGTAGGCGGCCATTTTTGGTCCAATGTCCAGGATGTTATGTAGCTGAGGGTGGAGGGGGGAGAGGAGGGAGAGAGTTCAGCATCCTTACGGCTTGGTGTATGAAGCTGTTGGTGAGTCTGGTAGTGCAGGAGCGCAGGCTTCTGTACCTCTTCCCAGAGGGCAGTAGATCAAACAGATTGTGAGCGGGGTGACTTGCATCACTCACAATTTTGGTCGCCTTGCGGGTGAGGTGGGTGGTGTAAATGTCCTTCAGGGAGGGGAGTGAAGCACCAATAATCCTTCCAGCTGTGTTCACTATGCGCTGCAGGGCTTTCCTGTTGTATTCAGTGCAGCTTCCGCCCCACACAGCGATACAGCTGGAGAGGATGCTCTCGATGGTGCCTCGGTAGAATGTGGTCATGATGGCTGGTGGAGCACTTGCTCGCCTGAGTTTCCGCAGGAAGACTCTCTCTCCACCACAGCACCATCGATGGTCAGTGGCAGGTGTTGGGTGTGACCTCTCCGGAAGTCAACAACAATCTCTTTGGTCTTGCTGACGTTCAGCAGGAGGTTGTTGTCCCTGCACCACGTGGTCAGATGGTCGACCTCCAACCTGTATTGAGTCTCGTCGCCCTTGGTGATGAGACCCACCAGAGTTGTGTCGTCAGCAAATTTCACTATGTGATTGTTGCTGTAGGTTGCAGTGCAGTCATGCGTCAGCAGGGTGAAGAGCAGCGGACTGAGCACGCAGCCTTGGGGGGCCCCCGTGCTCAGTGTGATGCTGCTTGAGGTATTGTTGCCAACACGTACTACTTGGGGCCTCTGACAGAGGAAGTCCAGTAGCCAGTTGCAGAGGTAGGTACTGAGTCCCAGTTTGTCAAGTTTGCAGATGAGTTGTTGTGGTATTATGGTGTTGAATGCAGAACTGAAGTCTATAAACAGCAATCTCACATATGAGTCTCTTTTTTCCAGGTGGGTGAGGGCTGGGTGGAGGGCAGAGCAGATTGCATCCTCTGTAGACCGCTTGGCTCGGTATGCAAACTGGAAGGGGTCCAGGGTGGGGGGGAGAATGGCTTTGATATGTGACATGACAAGCCGCTCAAAGCACTTCATGATGATGGGTGTCAGTGCCACAGGGCGGTAGTCATAGCATCTTACCGATGCCCTTCAGTGGCCACAAGACTAAAATGTGTTGACTAAAACTGACTAAGACTAAGATACCTTTAGTTTTCTTTTGACTAAAACTAGACTAAAATGACGAGACTTTTAGTCGACTAAAACTTGACTAACAAAAATGATATTTGAATGACTAAATATGACAAAGACTAAAAAGGACATTTTGTCACAAGACTAAGACTAAGACTAAATTAAAAATAGGTGACAAAATTAACACTAGTTTGCACTGTTTTCATGTTTTTTTCTGACCAGCCCAGTGACAGTGGCCTCTGCAGAGCGTTCTTTTTCTGAAATGAAACTAATAAAAAATCTACCTGATGAGCTCAATGGGACAGAGTCGTCTCTCTGGACTTCCCATACTGTCGATTTAGAATGTCCGGAAAATGCAGCTATGATGTAAGTGAGCATCCTTGTTATGTATTTGGGCCTAAGCCTATGTGTGTGCAGTCATAGCAATGAGTTACAGTGTGTTTTCATGTGTTATGGTGTACCGTCACCAGTGTTTTTTTGTTGTGGTGCGAGAAGGAGATGAGATGATTTTGACAATCATCTCATTTCTTATACAGAACTCTGGAGGGGTCATTGCAAGATATATTTTGGTGTATAACCATTTTACAAAATTGCACACACACACTAAATTGTGCTCTCATTTTAAGTTTTGGAAAACAATAGAAAAAAGAGGAAAAGGGAAACAAGTGGAACCCATTATTTCCATGAAAGGTGTGTGTGTGTGTGTGTGTGTGTGTGAGTTAGTGTGTGTGTGTGTGTGTGTGAGTTAGTGAGTGTGTGTGTGTTTGTGTGTGTGTGTTAGTGAGTGTATGTGTGTGTGTGTGTATGTGTGTGAGTGACTAAGAGTGTGTGTGTGTATGAGAGAGACAGAGGGAGAAAGAGAGAGAGGGGTGATGGTGTGAGAGAGAGAGTGAGAGAGGGGTGAGGATATGTGTGTGTGAGGGATGAATGTTTGTTTGTGTGTGTGTGTGTGCGTGTGTATGTATGTGTGTGAGTGAGTAAGAGTGTGTGTGTGTGAGAGAGAGAGAGAGAGAGAAGTGTGTGTGTGTGTGTGTTGTCCACTCTTGTCAAAAAAAAGAATGTTAACCCTTAGAACTCCAGCGCCTGTCAAAGGGGGAGGTTTCAGGGATCACGTTAAGCTGGTTTCGGATCAATGAAGTAAAACCAACGTTATTGTTATTTTAAAAACATGTACATTTTTACCTCGACCAGAATGTGTCAAAGACGTTGCAAAAATATAATGCAGGGGAAAAACTCACATCATTTTACATCGTAAAATAAAAACATTGTTTTATCATTATTTTTTGAAAATCAAACCAACCAGGAAGTAAACTGAAATGACCATAGGGCATTTGTATGGAAGTCATTATCTGTCCAGGGATGGGTAGATAAACTAGATTAGCAACAGCGCCATCTATCCATAGACCAAAATGCCTTTTTTGTGTGAATGTGAAGCTGTCTGTCTATCTGTTGGTGGTTCTGAGAGCTCACACATCATATAAGAGATGACATATTTGCACCAATAAAAGAGAGAAGCCACTACCACCATGTCTGTTAATGTACATGCTGCTATTAATCAATCTAAAGATAAACCACCACTCAGTCTGTTCGTTAGTCTTTGTGTGTCACTTTACAAGTGAAATATAGTATATACGTATATAACTTATGAACAACCTGTGTAACTTCTTGCAATCATTGTCAAAGTGCCCAAAGGCTGCAAAGCTCATGTTCCCGCATCCTTCTCTCTATAGTCACAAACATGGGCATCTCTAGCTCAGCCCTTACCTGGTTTGAATCCTACCTCACAGGGCACTCGTTCAACATGTTCTGGCTTGGACAGTTGTCCGCATCTCAGTACCCCACCACAGGGGTGCCCCAGGGCTCGATGCCCACTGGGGTCCGAT
Organism: Alosa sapidissima; assembly: GCF_018492685.1. Taxonomy (NCBI): domain Eukaryota; kingdom Metazoa; phylum Chordata; class Actinopteri; order Clupeiformes; family Clupeidae; genus Alosa; species Alosa sapidissima. The sequence goes on along the minus strand of NC_055962.1, from coordinate 31,641,924 downwards.
TATCTGCTTGCATTGCTTCTCCTACCACTGCAGATGTGTCAGGACCCAGATTGATGGGAATCAAGAGCAGATCAGGCCAAACTTGCAATGAACAAATTTATTTTGTGACAGTTCAGACGGCAGGCAAAAACACAGTCTAGGGACAGGCAGACGGGTACAGGCAAAGAATCCAAAACGACAGGCAGAGGACTTGGTCAGGGACAGGCAGAGTTCACAGGCAGACAGGTACAGGGAAACAATCCAGATACAACAGGCAGAGGACTTGGTCAGGGGCAGGCAGAATCAAGAACCTAGAGATGTGACTTTCGAAACTGACGTCTCGAATCAGTGTCGAGGCTTCGAAGCACAAGTGTTTCGAAACACTGCTTCGAAACGTGGTTCAAAACAGCCATGTCATGGCTGTCTTCGGTGCATTTCACCGGTGTCGGCGACAGGCGTACCTGTGCGTTCAATTAACAGTGTAAGAGCCAAATGCTGTGTTGTGTTCATATTATTGTTCCTTTGTCGAACACTGGGTGGCGTATGTCTTGGGTATAAAGGTAGCAAATACAATGTTGTTGGCAGGTGTCTGACCCGGAAGGGCAAAGGGTTTTTGACCGCTTGCGCGCGGCACTTTTGTATTGCTACTGATGGAAACTATGGACAAGTGCTGTATTGGAATAAATGGACCACTTTGGATTTTCAGCGTCAACAGTTGTCTTATGCGTTTGTTTAGCACAGGGCAATCAAGTGAGCGTAGCACTCATAACATCTAGCGCGTCAGCCAGGCCTTCCCCGGGCTCAGGCACCTCAGTAGTTCTGTATGAGACCGAACTCCTTTAACAAACAGTGTAGACTTTTCTTTTGCAATAACCATGATGGTGTAGTGGTTAGTAAGGGTGCTTTTGCACTGTAGCCTGTTGCTTAAATGTGGTTCGATCCCCGTTTGGGGGAGGCTATTGTTTCAGATCGTATCTGTTTAATGTTTTCTTACTTCATCATTAACCACACAGTTTCAACTAAACTCTCAGAATGGTCAAAAAGCAAACACATTGTTTTTATAAGAAGAAAGTAATTTAGAGAACACTAACGGCAGCAATAAGATTGACTTCATGAGGTCTCCCATCCAGCAATTGACCAAGGGCTTTACTGCTTAGCTTTTGACCTATGAACCAAGGTAGGTCTAACACAGCGAGCCATGGACTTCAAAAACTATATGTCCAATACGAGGCATTTGACAGATTTGTTTCACCCTAAACAGCTCTGAAGTGTCGGAATTGTTTCGAAGCTTCGGAACAATTCGGTACAATTGCTTTGAACGTTTCAGTGTTTCATAAAGCCTCGATTTGCCCATTCCTACCAGAACCAGAGAATAGGTTGTACATGTATTTGGACCGCTTAACTCTCTTACTCACAGTGAGCTCAGGCAACATACAGCATAATCTGTGACGATCCGACAAAGTAAACTGAACAAGGCAGGGTATAAATACCCAAACTGATTGGCATAATGAGGGCCAGGTGAACAGACAAAATAGAGGGAAAAGTACAAAGACAGGAAGTTGCCAAAATAAAGGTTATGGGCGTGGCACCGGGCACCATGACAACAGCACATGGCTAGATCAACAAAACAAAAAACTGTTAACACATTGACAGGTAGGGGGAGATCAGGTGGGAATCCTGACAAGACGAGATACAGCTCTACCATCTGTGCTTTTGTAAACGCATGTGTGTGAGAAAGAGAGTAAATTTAATATTTTAGTCATATTTCATGTAAGACTACTGTGACCTAATGACAATGGGTGTCAACACCTTCATGTCTAACAAGAACTAAACAGGAGAGCAGAGGACCAGTGCGGAGGTGCAAGACGAGTAAAGATATGGACATGGGTGACCTGATATCCGTGTTAAAGACGCAAGCACTATTTAGAGATGTACTGTAGCATCCTGTCTCTCCACCCACCCCCACCTTCCCCTCAACCAGTCAGCACAGCTAGCTCTCTGGCCCTCTGGAAAAGAAACCTGCCTACACCCATAAGGCTGGATTTAACTACGAAGAAATAACTTTTAAGAAAAGAATAAACAAACTTCAATTGAATGGTGACAACACAGACAATGGATAATCTTTCCTGCCATCTCTTCTTGCTCTACACGTAGGAATGTGTGTGTGTGTGTGTGCACGTGTGTGTGTCATGCATACCTGCTCTACTCAGTGTAGTATGTTTTAAGGCTGCTTGTAAATCAGACGACCCTGCTCTTCATGTACTCCTCTGTGGAGGCCTGAGTGTGCTTTAGTGAAGTGTGCTAAAACAGACAGACCTCTGCTCACTGTACAGTACTCCTCTATGTGTGGGGGCAGCCATTGCCTACTGGTTAGCACTTCGGACCTGTAACCGGACAGTTGCCGGTTCGAACCCTGACCAGTAGGCACGGCTGAAGTTCCCTTGAGCAAGGCACCTAACCCTTCACTGCTCCCCGAGCGCCGCTGTTGATGCAGGCAGCTCACTGCGCCGGGATTAGTGTGTGCTTCACCTCACTGTGTGTACACTGTGTGCTGTGTTTCACTAATTCACGGATTGGGATAAATGCAGAGACCAAATTTCCCTCAGGGGATCAAAAGAGTATATATACTTATACGTATATATACTCTTTTGATCCTGGACACACACGCACACATTCCTACGTGTAGAGCAAGAAGAGATTAATAAGAGTGATTGAGTACAGTACACTTTAAAACTCTTGCTGTACTCCTATGTAAGTATGTTTTAGTGGAGTACTGTACACTTTAAAACTACAAAACACAATTCGTAAGTATTTTACTGAATCTGCGTCACTGGTCATATTATCAGATGATCAGATTAACTCATTGAATGCCAATATGTTTTCGGAAGCTTTGTCCTAGAGTGCCAGCAATCTTGACCATTGTTGATGTTGATGTACAGCCACAGCATATTATGTGTTATAGCTATGAACACATACAATGGCTCGTTTGAATGGTGAGACTTTAAGCTCTCAGTGGGTGCAAACTGTGTATTTCTACACGCTTCTGTTCCTGAGAAATCACAAGCTAAACAGTGGCTAGTTTTCATTAAAATCACTGTTTTTTTTCTAGAAATGGAGATATAACATCTTTCATGAAATATGAAGTGTTGCCTGTAAGTTTCTGGGAAGTGACCTGGCGAGACTGCCACCTAGTAATAGACCCATGAAAATGGCCTGGTTTTAAGCTGACGTGCATGCGTCACTGATTCGACCCAAAGCGGCAACCGAGTTATGATAAAATGTCCAGATAAAATGTCCAGATTGTGCGTTTTCATGAGTTTTCGATCGTCATATATTTCATTTCCATTCATCAGGGCCCGCCCCGTGGTCCTTTCCGGATCCCACCACGACTCTCTCTCCCACTCGCTTCCTGTCATTCTCCACTATCCTGTCAATTAAAGGCATAAAAGCCCAAAAAAAAAAAAAAAAAAAAAAAAAAAAAATACAATTTGTAATGGAGCCTTTTGGAAATCTGAAATGATATCCGGTCAGTTCAGCACCTGCAGTTCCATGGCTGGGGGGTCCTCTGTGGACAGACAGAGATGAAGGATACAATTTCAGAACGTCTGAAAACAGTCAGAAACTAGCACAGCTCTAATTAGTCTAGCTAATGGACAGATCTTCACAGAAGAGGTGCTAAATTTCTTGTGCTAAAGGATATCCCACAGCAGACAATCAACAACCAAACCTATTTATCATCAACAACAAAAACACCAACAGAGCAGCCTTTGTGACTTATCAATCAGGCACCTTCCTTCATCTGTGTTTCATTGTGACGCCCTTGATAAGGGCACCAACAAATAACTTGTGTTATTGTGTTACTTATGAACTGGTCACATTTCCAATCGATCCCACAGCAATCCCCTCTAGCAGCAGTGTGTGTGTGTGTGTGTGTGTGTGTGTGTGCCACTCTCACCTCTACGTGTCTGCTTCCTCCTCCTCACTAAATGAACAGTTCCAATGAGTCCAGGTACAATCAGCACCATGAAGAAGATGCTGAGTCTAATGGCAACCTCTGAGGTGCCCAGAAACACACACACACACGCATGCACACACACACACACACACACACGCACACACACACAGGTCTAATTATAGCAGTCAACATGATTAAAGGCATCCTATGCAAGTTTTTTGCGCTAGTATAACAGTTTTGTCATTTTGATGGTAAAGTAACTTGTAATAGGGAGAATAGCAGGGATGTACTGTAAATATTCACTCAACTCATGATTCGATACAGTGCAAAACAAAGACTGAACTATTTGGCCACAATTCACAATGGAAGAAGCCAAGCACTGAGCTAACTGATGTTTGTCCTTCTTTACACTTCTCTTGCTTCTCACACTTCTCAAAGGAACTCTAGATCTCATTCATAGTGACTTTTGGGTCCTTGGTTGCCTGTCTGACCAAGGCCCTTCATCCCGGATTACTCAGTTAGGCTGAGCAGCCAGATCTAGGAAGACTGTTTGTTGTTCTGAACTTTCCTTTTAAATTTCCTTGTACCCTTCCCCAGTTCTGTGTCTTCACACAACCCTGTCTCGCAGGTCTACGGACAATTCTCTCAACCTCGCAGCTTGGTTTTCACTCTGACATACATCATAAACTGTGAGACCTTATATAACGAGATGTGTGCCTATCCTAATAATGTCCAGTGAATTCATTTAGGCACAGGTGGACTCAAGTTGTAGAAGTATATTAAGGACCATTGATAGAAGTAGGATGCACCAGAGCTCAATGGCAAGTGTCATAACAAAAGGTGTGAATACTTATGTAAATGGAATATTTCAGTCTTTTTTACAAAACAATCCAAACACTTGCTTTTTGTGGGGTGTTTTGTGTGTAGATTGATGAGAAAAAATAAATAATAAGATGAGTCTGAAACAAAATGTGGAAAATGTAAAGCGCTGTGAATACTTTCCGTATGCACTGTATAACATGTATAATACTATATACACTATTATAAATACTGTATTTCTGATTATTTATTTATGACAGCACACATTATGCAGATATTGACTAGGTGACTAGGTGCTGTTGCTATTAAGCTATAGACTAGGTGCTGTTGCTATTAAGCTACATTAGGCTCCAACAGCTCTTTCTCCCTCTTTCTGTCTCTTGCTTTAGCCTATTCACAGTGCATCAGTTATATCCCTAGAGAATAGCACACCTTTTTATGCCTTAACCTTCCTGTCTACGGAGAACCAGCCTTGCAACTCTTGGTTTTTATCACCATTGTGTAAAATACAAATACTTTTAATGAATAAACAATAAATGAATAAAATAAAAAATAAACAAATGGGGATGTCCAGGGGGAAAATTAGGGGTTTAAATAGGTCAGTGTTTAATAAGGGGTGGGGTCATTGAGGAGGTTCTAAGCCATTCAGTAAATTTTAGCCAGAGTTTGAGAGAAATAATTGTGAGTGAGCTGTGTAATGTAGTGGACGGTGTTTGTTTGTTAATTTATTTATTTGTTTATTTATTTCATGTGGGTTTGTTGTTTTGGACACCTTTTACTGCCCGGTAAAGGTCAGGCGATACACTTCTTGTCCCTGTGTGTGCAGTAACTCAGTCTGACGCACCCACCGTTGGCCAAGCTTAGCACAGCTAATTGAGATGTTTGGAACCAACTAGCCTATACTGTAGCTGAAACTATATTCTCATTCAGGAGAAGCATCGCTCCTTGGGCGCAGTGATTTGGACGCAGCACCTGAAAAGCCCCAATGTTATTTCCACAAAAACCAAGTAGCACTCGCACACCATAGCCGATGCAAAAGTATGCAGTGTATATGTGTATCTTTGCGTGAAAGTGTGCAGTAATCAGCAGTACGTGGTGTGTGAGTTCTTTGACTGAACACTACATTGGAGCTTACAATAGCCATTCTGCTGTATTATACAAGATAAGATGGGTACCATTCCAAACTTACCCAGATCAGATGGAGAACATGGAGTTGGAGTGGATGCTGTTTTGGGTGGAGTTGACGTAGGCTGTAGTGGAGTTGCTTGAGATGTTGGAGTTGGTGCTGGTTGTGGTGGTGCAGGTCCTCTCGTCACCACTGGAGTTCTAGTTGGTTTCACTGCAAAGGTTAAAGAAGAGTGAAGTCTGGTGGATGTGGAGTTGGAGATTATATTGAATGTGATGTTCGAGCACAACATGTGTCTCACATACTGTAAGAGAAGCACACAATCACTGACCTGCCACTCTGACTGTGTGAGAGACAGAAGTCTGAACCTGCCCTTTTACAGTCAGCTGGCATCTCCATGTCCTCTGAGAGTGCGTGGGGTTTGGATCTTTGGGTTTCACAGTCAGTGTGATGTAAAAGGAAGTTACTCTTCTAATCTGGAGGCTGCTGGTGTTCTGAAGCTCAGCCCCTCCGTCATCCACCCAGCTCAGATGAACAGTTTTTTAAAACTAGCTAAACTCTTACAGTCTGTATAGGTGTACAGGGAACATTCCAGGTTCACATCACTGCCAGCTTGGCTCTCATGTGAGTAAACTACACAACAGGGGAAAAAAAAACAGACACACCTGTTACTGCTACAGACACATCTGTTACTGCTACAGACACACCTGTTACACCTGGCTCCGCCTCTGTGCCAGGTATTGCGTATATGTGTGCTTCTGTGTGTGTGTGTGTGTGTGTATTCACTTGTGAGTTTGTGTGTGTGTGTGTGGGGGGGGGGGGGGGGGTAATGGTGTGTGTGTGTGTGTGTGTGTGTGTGTGTGTGTGTGTGTATTCACTTGTGAGTGTGTGTGTGTGGGGGGTAATGGTGTGTGTGTGTGTATCTGTGTGTGTGTGTGTGTGTGCTTGTTTGTGTGCATACATGTGTGCATGCATCTGTGTGTGCATACAAGCCTGTACTGTATGTATGTTCATGCCTCTATGTGTGTGTGTGTGTGTGTGTATTACAGTTTTTCTCAGTCGCTTTGGTGCTTTTCTCACATCACTATTAACATTTGCACAGCAGTTAGTGCATTTCTCTAAACAATTAGTGCAAACTGCAAAACCTAGTGGATAACCTGCAAAAGCACGTCACTTGCTCAAAATGGATAGTCCATTCCTCAAAAGCAATTATTTACTGTATGTCAATGAAACTGCCAGTGTCATCAAAATGAGAAGCCTTGACACCATCGTTTATGAACAAGATAGTCAAATGGCTTTGTCATGTTTTCATTACGACAGTTTATGCTCTCAGTGTTTTCCCATGCAAAAAAAGGTCAGAACTCGGTGACACTACCTGAAAATGCTCAAGCCAGCACTATACAGTACTTGTAAAGCCATTTGAAAACTACAGTAAAGTTACAAATTGCTGTAGTTAGGGGAGTAAGTGAGCTTGCTCTTTGCAATTCTACAGAATTTGATAACTAGTTCACCAATTTTGTATGTAATGACTCAAAAAGCATTTGCATGTGTTCAGAGGAAGAAGAAATTGCTACTATGATGTGCACAAATGACTAAATGTTGTGGAGGTTGAACTAATAGTTATGAGAATTTTCATTCTGATCTGAGAAAAGCACCAAAGCGACTGAGAAAAACTGTATTTAGGACCCTATGACAGACAATAATTCTGGGCCCCCCGATAATAAATAGTATTATTGGGGGGGTTGTCTAGGGGGGGCCCTGTCAGTGCTGGGCCCTTAGAATCGTCCTAACCTTCTAAACAGACACTATTTTAATGCCAAAGTCACTCACAGCAGCTACTGACAAAGAACCGCACATCTGGTCCACAAAACAAAGAGCCCACCACAGGTATTCAAGCAGGTGATCTAAATAATCAGGCTCCACTAACCACTTAGGCCAGTCAGCCAGGGGACCCCAAGGAAGTAACTCACAAGCAAACGAACAAAACTAACACATGAATTCATGGTTAAGTGAAATAAAGACAAATATAATCCAGCAGGAACACAGACATGTACCTGAGACTACTGCTACCACTGCGACCACACCAGATTGAAATACAAACTACTTACTAACTACTTACTAAGAACAAATGATATTAACACGAAATGTATTAAATAATGGATCACATCATCACAGTTCAGTGGGTAGGGTGTGTCTTGTGCTGTAAAGTTGTATCAATCTCCTCTGATACTAGTAATAACCAATAGATGCAGCTGGATATGAAATATGAGGCTAAAGCCGACTTTTCCATACTTACTTCCAAGAACCGAGAGGTAAACTGGAGCATTAGGTCCATCAGATCCTCCATTTGGGTACTGGTGACAGATGTAGAGTCCAGCATCCTCAGTGGTGACATCAGTGATGTGGAGAGAACAGTCAGAGAGGAGACTCAGTCTCTCTGCTCTGTGTGTGTTCTCTGGTATGATCTTTCCAAAGTCCACTTTATTAACAGTGGCCTCTCTGTTCCTGCTGTAGATCCATGCAGTTGATGAACAGTGTGTGTAAAGTGAGCTTACATTCTCACAGGGCAGAGTGGCAGTCCCTCCAGCACTGGAGTACACAGTGTTAAATTCTCCTCCACTACCTGGGAAATGTAAACATTTAACACCCTCAGAGTAATGAAACCTTATACAGTGTATATGTGTGTGTGTCTGTCCTGGTCTCACCTTGCAGTAGCAGCAGCACAGTCAGCAGTAGTCCCACTGTTGGGTTGTGCAGCTTTGCCATTTCCTCTGATCTCTGAGCTGGTATGTCTCTGCTCTGAGCCTCACACAGGGGGTGATGAAGGTTAATTTACCTCTCACACATACATCACTTTCTAATCAGATGACATAGTGCACATTCTGACCACTGAAACCCAACCACAAGAACTATTTAGACAATTGTTCCATTAGAACATCGCTGTGAGTCTCTTTCTTCATGCTGCACTGTCTGCTCTGCTTCTGAGAGGCTCATCATCAATGTCTAATTCTCTCTCTGCACTCAAGAGTGAATCTGTGGACGGTCTCTGATGATGTACTCACACTTAGGATGAACAGCTCAACACTTTCAAATATTTTAGCAGATATTCTAAAGATTAAAGGCGGATTAAAGATTAAAGGCAGATTTGTTTTCTTTTTCAACCTGGTGTCCTATTGTTAGAATGACCTTATCCCTAATGAAAGTACCTAAAGACATCTGACAGTATAGAGCTAAGGTGGGAAAATGACAGAATTCCCCTTTCACAGCAGCCATGTGATCATTTGAGCTGTGATTAACACATTTATGGCCAATTGTGGGTCTGTGGTTTCTGCAGGTTGCATATGTGCAAATGACATGCAGCCCAAGGTACAGAATTTCTGCATGAAACATATATGGCTATTGTGGTTTCTGCCGGTTTGACAGTTATGATGTAAACATATATGGTGGGTCTATTGTGGGTCTGTGATTTCTGCAGGCTTGACACCTCCACTTAGCTTGTTTCTCTTCAGAATTCAAATTAAACCACATGTCCTCATCCTGTTGTGGTGGGTCACTCTCTACACCGTGTCCATGTTCTCACACAGTCTCAGAATAGATGCAAAGCTCAGGTCGAAACGTTGATGAAACCACGTGCAAGTCACAAGAGGAGGAGTGATACTTTAGCAGTGTGTGTGTGTATGTGTGTGGGTGTGTTTGAGTGTTTTCATCTCTGATGTGTTTTTGTCTGCCTGTACAAATCTGTATATATGCAGTGTTTTCCACAGAATTGAATTCCATTTGCGGTGGTTGGTTTGCAGAATTAACTTAAATACAACAGTTTTTAACAAATTAGCACAGCGTGGTTATGATGCTAACCAGATTTAAGTACAATTTAGTACAACCTGGAAAATCATTGTGTGGTGGTCAATGTTGATATTTTGGTGGGCCGCCACAAATAAGTCAATGTATGGGAAACACTGATATGCATCCAGATGAACTGCTCCCAGAGGAATGTCCATGTGAGTCTGACATCAGCAGTGTGAGTGTCATGCTGTATGAGCATTCATACTCCTCAGTCGGCAGTGCTAAAACAGATAGACCTCTGCTCACTGCACTCCTGTGTGTAAGTATGTTTTAGTGGAGTACTCTTCAAAACTCTTCCTGTACATATGTTTTAGTAGAGTTGACTGTCCTCATCTGTGTAAGTATACTTCAGTAATGTACACTTTAAATCCAGCCCCCTTCTCACTCCACTAGAGGGAGAAGAGAGGAGAGACAGGACAATGAGGCCGCTGCTTTGCAGTAGCTCCCCCTAGTGTCATGTTGGGGTTACTATACCCCGAGCTCAGAGCTGGAGAGAGGGAGGAGGCCCATAGACTCCCAGACAGCCCTGGGCCCAGTTTCCCGATAACGACGGAGACACGCTCTTACGAGGGTTTTCTACGATTCATCTTACGATCGTTCGTTTGGTTTTTCCGACTGTTTCCCGAACATGCTCGTAGCGTGAACGTGCGTGCACTGCTCTTAAGATGCTCTTAGGGGGAGCTGTCCACGTTAATAGTTCTGAAATATCCTCTGATTTGACGGTGATGTCAGATGCACGTCACAGCTATAGGCCTACCATTTAAACTTCGGATCTACACATTAATTCACATCAATACGAAAATAGAAACACTTTGACATCTGCATGTAAGCATCCCAAGTAGGTTATATACCACACAGAGACATAAATAATTGTAATTATTTTAAGATTAGATTGTTGCACCATGCAATAATTTTTTGCGTTGTCACTTAAGAACACGTTTAAAGATAAGAAAGAAGTCGAGTAAGAAAGAGAGGAAATGTGTAGGCTTAGATTTTGATGCAGTAGGCTACAGACTAAACCACATGTTTAACAAGTACTCTGGAGCACTCGTAGATGGCCCAGTTCCCCGAAAGCATCTTAAGCCTAAGAGCGTCGTAAAGTCCCTCTTACGAACGTCTTAAGATTTGCCGACTGTTTCCCGAAACCATCGTAGCTTAAGAGCGTCGTGAAAACACACATAGATCTACGAGTGCTCCAGAGTTCTCGTTACCGGCTATGAGCGTCTTAACAGTACTTCTCACTGAGGTCACCAACAGGACATACAGAGGAATTACAACTTAGAATACATAATCCAATTTACGTTCCCATTCTTTATTGTGTTTACCTGTGATGAATCAGATTTTAGCGTGCAAAATAGCATAGCCTACATTTAATGGTCATAATAATGTGATGAAAAGCGGACAAAAATGCAATCAAGTTATGAAACGAGACGTTGCCAGAATAGTTTGCCATTATCTTTGCTAAGTGAATATTTTATTAGGCCTATGAGGTAAAAAGCAGAGAAAAGAAACATGTGGTTTAGTCTGTAGGCCTACTGCATCAAAATCTAAGCCTACACATTTCCTCACTTTCTTACTCGACTTCTTTCATATCTTCAAACGTGTTCTTAAGTGACACAGCGAAAAAGTATTGCATGGTGCAACAATCTAATCTTAAATAATTACAATTATTTATGTCTGTGTGTATTATATAACCTACTTGGGATGCTTACATGCAGATGTCAAAGTGTTTCTATTTTCGTATTGATGTGAATTAATGTGTAGATCCGGAGTTTAAATGGTAGGCCTAGCTGTGACGTGCAGTCACATGACATCACCATCAAATCAGAGGATATTTCAGAACTATTAACGTAGACAGCTCCCCTTAAGAGCATCTTAAGAGCAGTGCATGCACGTTCACGCTACGAGCATGTTCGGGAAACAGTCGGAAAAACCAAACGAACGATCGTAAGATGAATCGTAGAAAACCTTCTTAAGAGCGTGTCTCTGTCGTGTTTTTCACACACACACACACACACACACACACACACGCACACACACACACAGAGATGGGAAGTAACGAAGTACAAATACTTTGTTACTGATTTTTCAGATATTTTTACTTTACTTTACTATTTATTTTTGAGGCGACTTTTTACTTTTACTCCTTACATTTTAACATGAATATCGGTACTTTCTACTCCTTACATTTTACAAAACTGGCTCGTTACTTTAGTTTCGAATAATTTCAGCCTACCCAGAGCGGCCCTGAGCCTACCGTTATTATTTTTCGCGTCATTAATAGCGGATCGGATCAGCTACGTTGCACTTGACGCACCACTACAAGATGACTTGATTTGGGCGGCATTCATTCGCGGCAAATCATTGCAGCTTGATGGCAGTAACGTTAACATTAGGACGTAGTAGTATGTCTCAATTAAATTTAGTCAATAGCCTAATGCCCTCCTCCTCTCCTCGCCTTTGGTGCTTCCCTAACTTCTAGCTGCAGTGTAGCCTATATCCTTAGCAATAAGTAGGCTAGTTGCAGCCTTGGGTCTTGAACAGATGTAGGCTAGTGCAGGGGCGGAGTGGCAATCGGGACGATCGGGAGTTTTCCCGGTGGACCGGCCGAGGAATGCACGCAATGCGGGCCGGCCCATAGAGTTACTGTCGCGGCCATGAGGCGTATGCGGCCATCGAAATCATACATTATGAATTTTCCGGGAAAATATACGTGATCAAAACTGTGAAGTTTAGGGACGTCTAACCAATATTTATACCACTCGCTCACTGTCTATAGGTCATTCATGGTTCCCTGCACATTCATCTCTCCCATGCTGATTTTTGTGTAGGCTAGCCTGCATTTTTTTTAATCTTAATTCATTTTTGTCTTATTCAGGCGTTACAGAACTTTCATGGTCACAAATAAAAAAAATTGACAATTTAATTTGTTTGTTTGTTCTTAAATTTTATTTTTTTTATTTTATTTATTTATTTATTTAAAGGACAGTGCACATTGATCAACATTTCTGTAAATGTGCCAGTGTTAGCCAGCAGGCTAATTTTCAACTGTAGTCCAAATTAACGTAGGCCTAGGCTAGAATGGAGCAAAGCCTCCTGGGACTGTGGGATGTGTTTCTGGTTTATCCAATGAACCGATTGCAGGTCAAGTCTATTTACAGAAATGAAGGGGGATAAATGAGCGGCCCCCTACAAGCGATCAAGTTCGAGGAAAACTACAGGATTTTTGACACTCGACGGATTTGCGTGGTTGCTTGCTGTTACATGGATGGAAGGCAGAGAGAAAGGTTAGCGAAGCTAAAGAATTGACGTTATTGCTAGGCGGAAACTAGCACATAGTCTTATGTTGATATGTAGGCCTAGCCTAATGACTAATTAGTGGGCCACTCAGGCTGATAAATGGTTTGTGGAACTCGTTGGAACTGTCTATATGTAAGCCTATATAGGCCTACTTTAATAGTTCTCTACAAACCTCAAAGTGCCTGGTTTTCCAATTATTTATTTACCTGTGTTATTAGGTTGGCATTGTCTGTAGGCTAGTATACTTCCTTTTTTAAATGTATAGCCTACAGGCAACTATTGGAGTGCTATGTCCTTGCATGATGCTTGAAATTTCCATCCACACAAAGCTGTTTTTATACTGTACTTAAATATCTCCTTACACATTTATTGAAAGTGCCTGGTTTGTGGTTGATTGGCTTGTTGTATTGCATTACTAGCGCTATCCAGTTCCTTTCTCCAAATGTAACCATATGTAGCCTATTAGTATTTTATATTGACATATTGTAGCGATCTCACCCTCAGACAAGATTCACCTTTGGCCAGGACAACCATTTATTGGAACAGGAAGACAAATACACAACATGCTAAACGTAACTACAACTATTATAACCGACATTACACATTCTAGCATTCACTCGCACTGCATTCTGGGAGACACTCATTCAACGCTAAACATGCACATCCACTGACGCTACATAACCCCCTCCCGAGCCATTGTCGTCCCCGGCAATGACAGCTCAGCTCACCGCTCGCGGCTGCATCAGTGTCAGTCCCAGTGCTAAGTCCAAGTGACCGGAAAGCCTCCGGCTGCACGATAACCCCTCCCGACTGGAAGGGCTCTCGGCTGCCTCTGTCACGTCAGTTCTCCCCCGAACAAGCACCAGAACCGGCCAGACGTGGGTCGTGGTGTTGCTTGGGCCCTCGGTTTCCCGCCGTGCAGCTGCGCTACCTCAAACAGCAGCAAACAGTCCCACTGCAAGCCGAACCCCCAGATACGCTAGAACCCCTGGACGTTCGGTAGCCCCTTCTAGCTTCTGTGACAGCTCGTGGCCGTTGCCACCTGTCCACAGTGTGCCGATCTCCAGGCGGTCAGCAGTCCACGTCGAGGTCCCTCCTCGCGCTGCCCTCTTGTAGAACTTTTGTCGGCTGTCTCTCGAGCACAACGATGCTCCACCGTGGCAGGAAATGGAGACTATTACGAAGGTCAGTTAATTGCTCAGTTAATTGCGCATGTCTTCATTTAGCAGCTGCATTTTAACCAAAGCGACTTACATTTGTCCATTATATTACAAGGGCCACTGTCCCCAGAGTGCCTTGCTCAAGTTGCTCAGACCCAAGGGTATTGAACCCACAACTTTGCAGGCTACTGCATGCTAGACCAGCACCTTAGCCACTATGCTACCGTCACCCACATGGTTGGTGTTTCACTAACATTGAAATCCATTGATTGTAATCTGATCATAGTTGATGCAGAAGTACCACTGGTAGTGTAGTAATGTTGGTTCCTTGTAACTCACCCATGATCAGCAACATCATCAAAGCACAGGGCACGGACACCATCTTGACACTCTCCTGACTACTCTTCTCTGTTTCCTCCTTGCCTCTTGTTCTATGCCCTCTGGATATGTGTGTGTGTCTCTGCCTCGCTGCCTCTGACACTAACCAACTCAGTGTCAACCCGCTTCTGTGTGTGTTTCCTATAAATGCAGTAAATGCTGTTTGTGTGTGTTTGTGAGTGTTTGTGTGTGTGCGTGCGTGTGTGTGACCAAACCCTCCTTGTTCCTCTTTTGGTGTTTGTGGTTTTGAGAGCTGGAAACAGCATTACTGTAGTGTATCATTTAAATCAACAAAACTGCAACACCGCAATGCTTCTGAAAGCACACGCACCCTAACCCTAACACTCAGATCACAATCCTTCACTAAGATCTTCTCACCTGTGTGTGAGTGCTCATTGCTTATACTATATTATTATAATATAACTACAACTCGCAAATACAACTAAAATCTGAGCAGCCTGTGTGATGTCATCATAACACTGACAGTAACACCAGAGGGGTCTCGTTAACTTATAACACGTCACAACCTGAACGCCAGAAATGACAGATCAACTTGTGTCTCCACTGTGTTCTCTAGAGTGCTTGAGGTGCATTTAGAGTGGTGAGAGCACCTGAGAAAAAGACATGATGACTGTGTGTGTGTCTCTCTCTCGCTGTGTATGTGTTTGTGCATATTGGCCTCGGGGAAAAAACAACACACACTGGTAGTCTGAGAATAAAAAATCTGTGGAAGTTTTATATTTTATATTAATTAATGTTGCCTCATAGAGTCACAGTCTGTATATGTTTAAGGTTATTATGACCGCCGCTTGCGCGGCGGTCATATAGATTTAGTCAGATTTCTTTTTTTTTTCTTTTTCGCAGACACAGTTTTCTGTGAATATCTCGAGAACCGTAGGGCCATTTTTTTTTGTATGTTGATCTCAAAGGGCCATGTCAACCCATTCCATAACCACTCATTTCATGTATAGCGCCACCTAGTTAAACACAAAAAAGTAAAAATGAGGTGTTGTAATCGCAGGTATCTGTGACCTAGTCAAACATAGTCAAAACTGCACGAAATTGGAAGTGTAGGATCATTATGACACCCTCTGAATGCACGCCAAGTTCCGTGGAATTCCGTTCATGGGGGGCCACACAATAAATTAATTTATGTTACTATACACCAACTGGCCTGTAGGTGGCCGGAGACAGTTTTCTGTAAATATCTCGAGTACCGTAGGGCCTAGGAGGTCCACCTTTTTTTTGTATGTTGGTCTTAAGGGGGCATGTCAACCTATCCCATTACCACTTATTTCATGTATAGCGCCACCTAGTTAAAATTAAAAAGCAAAACATTAGGTGTTTTCATCACAATATCTCTGGCTGACATGGTCAAAACTGCACGAAATTGAAAGTGTATGATCATTATGACACCCTCCGAATGCATGCCAAGTTTCGTGGACTTTCGTTCATGGGGGGCCTTACAATAAAATAATGTATGTGTACATTTAGTGACCGTACACCAACAAGGATTCCCGGGACACTGAAAGACCGGGGTACACGAAACTTGGTGGGCATGTAACCCCACATGGATAGCATGGAACCATCGCTTTTTGTTTTGATCTGTAGCCCCCCCGCTGGACTGGACCCCCCGAAAGAGGGTTACAGTTTTCTGTGAATATCTTAAGAACCGTAGGGCCTAGGATGACCAATTTTTTGCGTATGTTTGCCTCCAGGGGTCATGTAAACCCATTCCATATGCACACATGTGCATAAACAGATACACACGCACACACATACATTCACAGTAATCCTACAGTACGTATGACACATACTCACACAGTAGACATATATACGCATGCATGCACATGCACACACACACAGGCACATAAACAGGCAAACACACATGCACGCACACACACACACCCACACACACATAAACATAAACATGTACACACACACATGCACACAATTCAAGAATTTCTCAGAATTATGACCAGGCAAGATGGTTGTTGTATAAAATGTATATTACATGTGAAATCTATGAACTAATCATGTTTTGGTACTTGTTGTCTAGCAGATACCAGTGAGAATTGAGTGTGCATAATGCAATTCAGTGAGACAGTTAGAATCATATATGCCTTTCAGCGTGACTTATTTTTGTGGAAAACATGTGCTGGTCTGGGCGGCGGTCATATTTTGTACCGCTCTGCGGTACATCTAGTTGTTATAATTATTCTGTTAAATTCTATTTAGTTCATTAATTATATTGTTTGATTTTACTGTAAACTGTTCATGTTATCGCTTATTGGTGTCATTATCAGTCACTTTGTGCAAATACATCTGCTAAATACCAGAAACATAAACAAATAATAGGCAGTTGGTGAACATGAATGAACCGGTCACGCCCTATGGGCCTATGACCAGGATATGCGGTCGTTCAAGCAGTAAAAAAATATTTTAATATAATCAATGTCGCACCAACAGAGAGTCAGCTGCAGTGGTAGCTTGCGATAAACACAGAGAAGACTGGGTCCAAAGACTAGAGTCTAGTCCAGTAAATCCACAGAAT
Organism: Alosa sapidissima; assembly: GCF_018492685.1. Lineage (NCBI taxonomy): Eukaryota > Metazoa > Chordata > Actinopteri > Clupeiformes > Clupeidae > Alosa > Alosa sapidissima. The sequence continues at coordinate 31,624,810 of NC_055962.1, read as the reverse complement.
ATAAAACCGTAACCATTTAAAACCAGTTCTGGTTTTCTCAAACACTGCACACACAGGGAAATGTAAGACATAGGTTTTGGTATCTGGTTTTCTCAAACACTGCACACACACAGGGAAATGTAACTCCCATAAGACATAGGTGTGTGTGTCTGTATATCTGTCTATCAATCTATCTGTCTGTCTGTCTGTGTGTGTGTATGTGTCAGTGTGACTCTGTGTTAATGTTGTATCATGGCATCCTTCTGGGTCGTTGCATACACAGTATCAGGGCCCACTGTTCTGCTGCTGTGCAGCTTAATGGCGCTGTAGGTCACAGTGTCCTCAGAGTCCATCTTAGCATTGGTCCGGTTCTGCTTATGGTTCTGCTTCTGGACATCTGTGCACACAGCATCAGGGTCCACTACTCTGCTTCTGAAATGCTCTATGGCGCTGTAGGTCACAGTGTCCTTAGACTGCTTCTGTAAACAAACAAACAAACACACAAACGTATCACCCCACACTGAGGTGCATGAACATGAGGATAAACAAACATGATGAGTAATGACTCACTGCAGAAGGCCCAGCTGGAGTTGGGTTGAGGTGCTGCAAGGCTGCATAGTGCAGATCAGCTCCTTCCTCTTCCTCCTGTACAGAAAACCGATACATTACCATTGATTTGGCAACAAGATCAATCATAAGTTAAATGGGAATCAGATTATTAGCAGATAGTCAACCTCAGAAGCACAGTCAGACCATTATTTTACTTCCATGGTCATCAGTACAAATTGCCTATAAACTGGCCAATAGCTCTTGGCCTGTGTTGAATGTATGCACGGTTAATATATGTTAAATGTATGCACTGTTAATATATTATTGTGTTGAATGCATGCACTGTTAGTATATTATTGTTTTATGTTTACTGAGGGGACTGGTGGCAGAGCAGACTGGATGGCGGAATGGATTAATGAAACGCTTTGACTCTGTGAAAAAAAAAACAATGGCTCGAATTACATAGAATACCATAAACAAACAAACAAACAATACTCAACAGTCATAATTTGAAGTGCATCAAAAAAAAAACATCTCACCGATCTGTGTTCTTTTCTTGCATCTGCAATATAAACATAAATATTGTAGCTGTGTAATGCACATAATTATATTAAATGGCCATACTAAGGGTGGCTGTGTTTCTTGTGATCTACAGTACTCACTTGTCCTTCTCTTGTGTATCACCACAACCACCAGCAGTGCAGCAGACAGCAGAGAAACAGAGGCGGCAACTCCAGCAATCAGAACAACATCTGGGAAGACTGGGGGGGGGGGGGGTGCAGATAGCACAGCAGATAACTACATTTTTTAGAGAAATCTTGCAAATGTGGATTTACAAATCAACAAATAAAAGACAGATTTCATGTGAACTATAAGCTGTCGGTTCATGTTTTAGCTGCTTGAGCAAAGAACACATGAGTTGTCCTGTATCATTCAAAGAACACATGAGTTGTCCTGTACTGTATCTTTCAAAGAACACATGAGTTGTCCTGTATCACTCAAACAACACATGAGTTGTCCTGTATCATTCAAACAACACATGAGTTGTCCTGTATCACTCAAAGAACACATGAGTTGTCCTGTATCATTCAAACAACACATGAGTTGTCCTGTATCATTCAAACAACACATGAGTTGTCCTGTATCATTCAAAGAACACATGAGTTGTCCTGTATCATTCAAGTTTCCCAAATCATCCTTCTGTTCTCAGTGCCACCCTCCGTCTCCTCCACCCCACCCATCTGGGCCTTGATTGGTTGTCCAGGGGATTGGTGTCTCACCTGATGGTGTCTCACCTGATGAGGTAGTAGAGCTTGCAGTCGAGTCTGGAACTGAGTGAGAGGAAGATCAAGCAGAAATTGCATTGATATGAGTTCCCTTAAATGAATAACATCATCAGTATCAAAGGAAACTACAGTATATGATCATGACATGTTTATCACATCCAGACAGGAAATAGATTGAATATTGGTTTGTCATGGCCTTACCTGATGAGTCTGTAAGGGATGCTGGAGTGGAGTCTGGTACTGATGAAGATCAGACAGAATTAATTTGAGTTTTCACAAAATGCATTGGAAACACAGGTATGTTATTACTCAGGTGATGAAATGGTAAGCTATGTACTGTACATAAAAAAAATAAACTTAAAGGATAATTCCGGTGTGATATTGACCTAAAGTGTGTTGAAACATGATAGTGAGTGTGAACGTATGTCTCATAGCTCACCTCGGCTTGTCCCCTGCACTCAGAAATCTGCCGCTAGTTAGCCAATGCTACCAACAGTGTTTCGTTGTGGTGCCTCGGGCATCGGCCTAGCCATGCAAATAATGTCTAGTTTTAAATGTCAAGGACCTCGGAAGTCTACCAATGAAGTATGGAGCTACTTTGAGCCTCGTAAATGGTGTAAAACAGTGATTTATTTGCATGGCTAGGCCGATGCCCGAGGCATCACAACGAAACACTGCTGGTAGCATTGGCTAACTAGCGCCAGATTTCTGAGTGTAGGGGACAAGCTGAGTTGAGCTATGAGACATACGTTCACACTCGGTATCATGTTTCAAGACACTTTAGGTCAAAATCACACCGGAATTATCCTTTAATAAAAATAATAATATTTGCCTTCACAAAACATGTTGAAAAATGTAATATTTGTGTGTTTGCGGGTTATATAAAAGTGTCTCATCATCACTGACCTTTAACTCTAATGGTGTAGGTGGCAGAGGTCCGAACATGCCCTCGTGCAGTTATCTGGCATCTCCAAGTCCTCTGAGTGTGAGTGGTGTTTGGATCTCTGAGCTCCACGGTTAGCTGGATCTTACAGCGTGCTCGGTCATTACTGTTGTTCTTTAGCTCTTTCCCTCCCTCATCCAGCACGCTCAGATGAATTTCGTAATCATGACCTTCTGCATGACACCAAAAGGGTTCAGGATGCAGTGGAGAGTCACAGTACTGCCTGCCTCCATCTCAGTCTCTCTGGAGGAAGCAAAGACTGCAGGAGGAAATGACATCATCAGTTTACGGCCTGTTAATGTCAATAACATGAATAAACCTAAATTTAATTCCAACCATGTACAGTAAGCTTGTTGCAGTGATTATTTAAAATTGTATCCAGGGTGTAATAAGCGTTAATTCTTCTCAAAGACTTGGTTACGGAGTTTCAGAAAAGTAAACCCACCATAAAGAACAGTCAGGCGAACTACAGGTTGTGTTCTACTTTCTCTCAAGTACTGTTGGCAGGTGTAGTCTCCAGCATCCTCAGGTGTGACATCAGTGATGTGGAGAGAACAGTTAGGGAGCAAACTCACTCTATGTGTAGCTACAGCAGGTTGGATATTTCCATATTCAACCAACTGTGTTCCAGTGCTATTAGTCCATCTAGTGGAGGAGCATCCAGGACCAACCACTTTATCACAGGGCAGACTAGCTGCTCCACCTGCACTGGAGAACACTGTGGGGGGGCGGTGCCCTCGGACACCTGGGGACGAGATCACATAAGTCACTGGCAAAGATTAAGTACAGGTCCAATTATTCTTGATACAGGTCCAATAATTCTTTAAGCAAGACAAATAGACACTATTTGGCTCCTTGTATTGGTACCAGTAGGGTACTGGGTTGTCACTAGTGCTTTATGTGTTGTCATCTGTATGAGGAGCATAACAAGTGAGGAACAGAGTTAGTTAGTTATGCTTGGTTGTCACATTTACTAAACCACAAAACATGGAATTGCATTTTGCACACAATGTTATTACATTGAACTGACATAATTTGCCAAGTGCCAACGCAACGGATTTATCCAGCACAACCATGTAAGATGAATGTGAAACCAGGAAGGGGAAATGATCACATGGGATCCCTTGGTGAAACCAGGAAGAGGAAATGATCACATGGGATCCCATGGTGTCACCGCTTTATTGTGTTCCGATGAGCCTTTGCAAGAATACTGAGATAATCAAGCAACTATCAGTGTTGCCAAAAGTGTTCTCACAGGTTTTCTTATTGTTAGTTATGTTCAGAGACCAATATAATTTGGAGCTGTGTTGAATCTTATGTTATGCTTTCAGATGCAATTCTTTGCTCCCACCATGAGTGCATTAGGTTTACAACTTCCACCTTACAGAAGTTATTAATGGTTCCATGTTACACATTACTAAATTTCCACAATGAATGCTTTTGAATACTGTGGCACAATGTTTCATCTCAAGACTTTGCAAATTATATTCTATTAACACTGGTGCTGCAATATTAATGACAACATCTGAATGCTATATACCCATAAGCCTCATCTGTATCACATAATCATATCGAAATGACATGTATATTTCTTGTTAACTTAAAACGTAATTTAAACAATTTCATTGGAATTCATTGTTAAAAATGCGTCATCTTGGCATGAATCAATTTTGAAAGAGAAAAGTAAAAGAGAACTGCTAAATTTATGTTAGACACTTAATTTATGTGCAACCGATGTACATATTAAAATTATGTAAATCAAATGGGTTATTTTTTTAGTGTATGACTGTTTTTGTACTTCTGTTGTCTGTGAAAGTGTAAACAGCCTTTGCTTTGTAGACAGAGTAATGAAAACTGCAACAGTCAGTTTGTGCTTCCCGCTGACAGGAGGAATTACTACAGTGTTACATGATTTTGTAATTAATACATTCATTTGGTAGCACATATTCCCTTTGAAATATGTTAAACTTGATGCCCCAATCTTTACACACATGTCCATTTTCCTTTGAAAATTAAACATGACCTCTGATTCTGACCCATGTCCAATGTCTGGTTTGTATCTCATCCACATTAAAGTTCATTGTAACTTTATCAGATAGATAGATAGATACTTTATTGATCCCCAAGGGGAAATTCAATAACATTTATAGTGTTGATTCCATGGTCACATTGGCCTGCATTTCACATTCAAATCTATTACAACCTTAGAAGAGCAGTAGTACTTAGTACAAGTAGTTGGTAGTAGCAGTAGTAGTTGGTAGTAGTAGTAGTTGGTAGTAGCAGCAGTAGTAGTAGTTGGTAGACGTGATAGGGAACACCAAGAGTAGTGCTGGTGGTTGCCGAGGTAACATTAGTTAGTTCCATGTAACTCACCCATGTGGTCCTGACTCAGGCATATCAGCAACACCATCAGAGCGCACTGGATGGACGCCATCTTCTCCTTTATCCTCCTGTTTCACTTTTACTCTGAGTGCATCACTGAAGTAAAAGCTGTTGGTCACTCTCTCTTCTTTATTCAGGCACTCTGTGCTTCCTTAAAAGGCAGCATGCTGATGTGTGGTTAAGAAGGCCTGTGCTATTTCTTCCTGTACACGGTGAAAGGTTTTGGCCACTTCTGGTCTTCGACAGGGCTTTTAGAAACTCATGAAAAACAGACGTTTGTTTTAATGCTTTATAGCTATTATGATAAAGACTTTAGCACCTCCCATGATCATCTGTGGTGCCTGGACTTCTGCACTGATTTCAGTGCAGATTTTTCCATCTTCCAAGACTATCCAATATTCCTTTGTTGAATGAATAGGTTATAGAGAGCTGCCAATCTGTTTTACATACCTTCCCTTCTAACTTGAGAGAATTCATTTTGTTCCATTACTAATATCTTAAATTGTGTATATTTACACAGATTTTTGCACTTTTATTGAAATAATGTATATGTATATCATTAATTGAAGTCATCAAAACATCACAATCAACTGAAATAACACCAGACATACTTAGGGTTACTTCAGATTTAATAGGCTAGCAGATATTTTCAGAGTGGAATGGAGGACTCATGGTGTCATTGAAACAGTCATGACACATTTATTACACATGAAGTAAATAGCCACATCCCCCTGCACTCTTACTTGCGCAAACAAAAATAAGATACGCCACAAAGGGCCACCAAAGAGCAGATACTGTGCTAAACAGTTTTTATTTACATATGCACATTATGACCAGATTCCACACTAGTTGCAGAACTATTTACCACAAACACAAGACAGCCTCTACTACACCCTTACTGAAAAGGGTGTTTATGATGTTTATCTTACAACACCATATTGTATTATGTTATTGTTGTTGTAGTGGCTATTACGCATGTTTTTCACCAGTCTGGCTGGACGCTTCAAAAAATGATTGTTACTTTTCCATCTAAGGTCTTTGAATGAGATATGATATTTTCACCATTCAAAAGTTTGGAGACACTTCGAAATGTCTATGTTTTCATCATTAATGTTGTAAATGACTGTTGTAGAAAGAAATGCCTGATCTTTAATGGAAAATCTACATTGCCCATTATTAGCAGACATTCATCCAATGTTCCATAGACACATTCTGTTTACTAATCTGATATCATTTCAAAAGGCTAACTGTTTTGATTTCTCCTCCATCTATCTACCCATGTCCTTGATTGCCTAGCCTTTCTGCCCCCACCCCACCCCCATCCCCAACACACACACAAAAAAAACACACACACTTACATCATCACTGTCATCACCTCACATACATACAGCACACTGCTTGCTACAGTAAGCCTCCTCTACATACTTGCTGCACACTGCCCCCCCCCCCCCCCCCCTCCCTACATACACAGCACATGGTCTTCAGGATCTTCTCCAACACACATCCTCTACATACTTACAGCACACTGCCCCCACCTACCCACACACACACTACACACACACACACACAGTCACTGCTCCACTCCCCTCCCGCCCACACACACATCTTCACTGTCATCACTCACATACATCATACATATACTCTGCTTGCAATAGTAAGTCCCTTCACCATACTTGCAGTACACTGCCCCCCCCCCCCCCTCCCCTACATACACAGCACATTATTTCATCAGGAAGCTTCTCCAACACACATCCCCAACATACTTACAGCACACTGACCCCCCCCCCCCCACCCAATACACAGCACATTGTCTCATGAGGAAGCTTCTCCAACACACATATTGCACACTGCCCTCTCCCCACATACACAGCACACTATCCCATCTCCCCTGTCATCCCCCCAACACACACACCAAGACCCCTGGCAGTTGGGTTAGCCCCTTGAGCCGTGGATCTGCCCAAGGTTTCTTCCTTGGTAAGGGAGTTTTTCCTTGCCCCTGTTGCTCTTGGGTGCTCCTTGTTGGTGCCCCCCGCCCAATCCCAATCCTCCCCCCCCCCCATAAATGCACAAATAGGCTGACACCAGACATAATTTCACTGCATTTCTTACTTCCAGTAACTATATGCATGTGACAATAAACTTCCTTGTATCCTTGTGTCCTTGAGAAACCATTGGAGAACCATGCAACTGATCTCAGCTGGTATTCTGTCTACAATGGAGTGGAATGGAAATGGAATGGACACCAAACTTTTGAATGGTAGAGTACATACAGTACCCTCCAGAACCATTGCCACCTTTGGTAAAGTTAAAGAAATATAGGTATAAAAAAAATAATCTTTTGACGATTTATTGTACTCTCACAATGAAAACAATGAGGAAAAATCCACCCTTGAAGGGAAGGAAAATTTATTCTGAGAAAAATAAAATGAAAAATGAATAATTCATAAAATAATTAACAAAAACATGTATTAAAGACATTAAACTTCCCCTTTAAGGCTACAGAGGCCTTTCATGCAGCTGATTTCAGCCATACACAGGAAAGGTGTTAAATTCCTTGTGCTAGAGGTAGGGGAAGTCCCACAGTGGGCGATCAACTACCAAGCCTGTTTCACATTACACAGCATGACACAAGATTCAGCGACCATGCACAACTGGCAGTCACAGTCTCCAGCTTCTGAGATCAATATCAAATATTTGTCTGTGTTGGGGTTTTTTTTCAAAGGAACTTACAAATGTTTATGGGTTAACAATGCTTGACATTTAGCAGGACGGTGAATGGATGGCATACGAATATGTCAAAGGAGAAATAGTATCTCATCTATCTAGTTTTGTTTCTATGTTTCAAGAAAACTCAAGAGTTTGTCATGAGAAAGACCTGAACACGATACAGTGAATTGACAACATGCTGTCTCTAACAACATGGGAGAAGATACTACTAGATATTGAGATGCTTAGAAATGACTTTAGTAGCAACTTATTTCCACAATTTGGTGGGTCATTTTCACACTGCTCTGGGCCTATAGCTGCCCACATGTTATGGTTACGCATGCAACGTTGGCTCCTTATAACTCACACATGTGATCCTGACACAGGCTGAACACCAACACTATCAGAAGAGGGTGGTCGCCATCTTGCCAAATGTGGACTCGTTGTCTTCTCTGTCTTCTGTCTCTATGTGTGTGTATGTTTGTGTGTACAAAGCTGTTAACTGAGTGACTCCAGGTTGAGTATCAGGCTCCCTTCTGTGTGTGTTTCTTCCTCTACATTCAGCTATGTGGTTAGTGAGGTAAGTTAGTATATATATGTGTGTGTGTGTGTGTGTGTGTGTGTGATAGGTGATTGTGTGTGATGAGAGTGAGAGTCACCTCCTACTCTGTTTCTATTTCCTCGAGCATTGTTTGTTCTTATAGCAGCAAAACCACACATGCTACTGTCGCTGGGTCTGAAATAATCTCTCAGTAGTATCTGTCTACTAGCCTTCATGTGCCTACATAAGGAGTAATGTGTGTGTGTGTGTGGTGTGTGTGTGCGTGTGTGTGCGTGCGAGTGTGTGAGAGAAAGTGTGTGTGTGTGTGAGAGAAAGTGTGTGTGTGAGAGAGAGTCTGTGTGTGTTTGTGTGACTACAGCGATTACGTTAGTTCCATGTAACTCCCATAGACAGTAAAAGAAATGGACGAACAGACTCCGTCGTTGTCAATGGGAGGGCACTGAGTCAAATAGAACGATTTTTCAGTTGGTCCCCCCAGTACTGTGCAGACTCACACTTAACTTCGTGACGTTAGTCATCGAACTGAATCTTGTAACTCATATGATAGATACACAGAAATTCTTCTCACACTTCCTTCGCCTTCAAAGTCATCAAAGTTAAACATTTATTTATGTATTATTATTAATATCATCCTCACCAAGTCGTGTTAATGTTGAAGCTACCATACGTGATCATCTTCAAAAACAGTCATGCTAAAACAAAACAAAAAAGTTATAGCCTTGAAGCTAATCTTCTTTCCACTTTTCCGACCTACGATCAATCCATCGAAAACCTCTGAAATGATTAGTGCCGTTTTTAAAAAAAAATTAGGTTTACTTTTTTTATTATTATTAGGTTGCCTCTGTGTAATGCTTTACCTTAACATACGGTCGTGTATGCTAGGTTTTGCTCATAGATATATCTATGGGTTTTGCTTATGAGTTACCGTCATAGACAGTAAGGTGGACTGAGCTTCTTATCCAAACAATACGGTTATCTCCCTACGGCGCGAAAGAGAGATTACGTCAAAGCTAGCTTCCCTCCAACCGAACAAGCTAACTATTCTTCTTATGGGTAACCAACGTTACGGACGAGGTAATGGAGTCTGTTTTGCCTTTGTAGTGTTTATGTAGATTACACAGAAGCTACAATATCGGCACAGGATATATGTTATATGAAGTTATGGTATTTCAAAAAAATCCTAGAATGAATGGACTTCTATGGGAGTTAGCAGAGAGGTGGTCCCTCCAGCCTACGTCGATTCTTCTACTTCCGGGAATTCGCCTGCCCCCTTGGGTATGTAGCCACTTACTTTGTTACCACCATGTCTACATTACTGTTCTAAATGTCCTAGTTGTTCGTAGATAAATGTGATTTAATATAAACAGCACTCGCCACATTATATGATTACATGTAAAGAAATGGTATAAAACAGGAGTAGTCAGTGCATTGCCTTAGTTTTGTAATTGATTTAGTCGATTACCGAAAGTGACGCAAACTAATGTCAATGGACGCAAAAGGAGGTGTTGTTTTGGTCCCAAACTAAAATTTCATCATCATCCAAACATATGTAGCCGGATGGTTTTAGGACCCATTATAGTACAAAGTAACTCCAGGTAGAAATTGCCTGGGTGTGCTATAAACCATTGGTATGTATGCTACTATGCTAACACTAGCTATAAGCTCTCTGTGTTCCACTTTGCCTTCTTTGTTTTTTTAGTTGATTCATTTGATGTTTTGAACTTAATTGAATTTAAATGTATTTCTGTCTGAGTTCATTGAGTTGTGTGGGACGTTGGTAGCCTTCACATAGAGGGTCATATAGAGAGGCTTTTGCCCCCACAAAGAGAGTAGCGCAGCTTGACCAACGGTGGTAAATATAGACCCTGGAAAATACCAAATTTCTTTAAGACTACAGATATGTCATGTGTGTAAACAAGCAAGTGTGTACAGATATGTCATGTGTGTAAACAAGCAAGTGTGTCATGCTTGTTTATGCAGCTAATTTCAGACACACAGAAAAAGAGTGTAATTCCTTGTGCCACAGGTAGGGGATTTCCCACCGTGGCTGATGAACTACAATTACACAACATGACGCAAGATTCAGCAACAATGCACAACTGGCAGCCACAGTCGCCAACTTCTGAGATCAATATGTGGTTTCGTTTTTCAAGTTAACTTACACTATGTCCAACTACAACCAAACAAGCAGGATTTTATATATATAGAACTACCCAAGCCTCCTTCCTTAAGGACACATGTTAAAGGGTAACAGTCTTTCACATTTAGCAGGACAGTGAATGGATGGCAGACACATATGAAAGGAGAATAATGAAATAAATATTATAATAGTTTCTTATGAAATAGCTTTATTCCAAAATTGTATAAAGCGGTACAAACTACAGCGGCACATTGGTTGTATAATATTCATTAGAAATATGCTGTTGATCTATCAAAAGAGTACTTGAAATCTGAAAGAGCGTTACAACTCTATAAGCAGACTCTGTAATAGCTGCAGATCTATTAAGTCATACATAGTCACACTTAAAGGCACAGTCAGCAATTGTATGAGATTGTACACCACTTTAAGCCTAAAATAGTCTCTGTAGGCAGCCCTGTCTCCGAATACTGAAAACACAAACAAAATGGGGTCACCCAAACAATAACGAAACCCTGTGTGGAGTTTCTCTGGGAATACTGAAGGGAGGGAGGGGTGAGCTACCACTCTGGTGTGTTTCGTTTGGTCTGCTAATAAATGTATATATTAACAAAAACATTACAAAAACAAAAAAGAACTCTAATATCTCCTATTATGGAAAATTGAGCATCTATAAAAAGCAAGCCTTATCAACAACTGTCTGTGTGTTAGGAAAAGAGGATGACACATTTCACTCGCCCTGGCAAGAACACTAACTGTAAAAAGACGTGTGAGAGAGCTCTCCCACAATCGCATGCAACCATAAAGCACATGTCAGTGGATGTGATGTGCGTCTGTGTTAATCCATAAAGCACATGTGTTTATGTCAGTCTATGTGATGTGCGTCTGTGTTAATCCATAAAGCACATGTGTTTATGTCAGTGGATGTGATGTGCGCCTGCGTTAATCCATAAAGCACATGTGTTCATGTCAGTGGATGTGATGTGCGCCTGCGTTAATCCATAAAGCACATGTGTTCATGTCAGTGGATGTGATGTGCGCCTGCATTAATCCATAAAGCACATGTGTTTATGTCATTGGATGTGATGTGCGTCTGCGTTAATCCATAAAGCACATGTGTTTATGTCAGTGGATGTGATGTGCGCCTGCGTTAATACTCTGGACGGCGGCATAAACAGCATTGGGGTCAGCTGGTCCTCCAGCTGGTCTGCTGCTGTTCTGGTCCTCACCAGCAGATAACTCCATGATGGTGCTGTAGGTCACAGTGTCCTCAGAATGCTTATGTAAACAAACAAACAAACAAACAAACAAACATATAAATAAACCAATAAACAAACACATCAACTTAGGCCAAGAAGTGTAAACGTGGAGATAAACAAAGATGATTAGTAGTGACTCACAGCAGAGAACGCAACTTGGGATGGACTGAGGTCTTGCAAGGTTGCATAGTGCAGATCAACTTCTTTTTCCTTCATACAAAAAAAGGGAGAGAGAGAGAGAGAGAGAGAGAGAGAGAAAGGGAGAGAGAGAGAGAGAGAGCAGTAGCGGATCTAGAGATGTTGTCTTGGTGTGGCAAAATTGTGGCATGAGGTTCCAGCAGGGGGGCTGAGGTTCTCGTCGGCAGGAAAAGTTTAATGTCAAGGTTCAGCAACTTTTAGAAATTATTTTTCTCAGAGTCAATATCAAGTTTCTCAGATTCAATATCAAGACTCACAATCAAGTTGTCTTGTCAAAATATTTGTATGTATTGAGTTAATAATCAAGAATATAGACACACTCTATGAAGTGTACAGAACAATAATAGGGTCACAATCCACCCTCCCATACCCCACCTCATCTCATCTCTAATGCCATATTTTAAATTTAAATGCCAGCCTTTTTGGTAATAAAAGTTTCCCAGATAAGAAGAAAAGAGAAAGTGTTGAATTTCACTTCATTTTGTTTTTCAAAACCATTAGTATGGCATTTGATATTCACCATTGAATGACCTCTGTGTATGAAATGTGCTATATAAATAAACTTGACTTGACTTGACTTGACTTGACCATTGTCTTGAATAAAATCAAGTATAGAACACTGTATGTAAATTGTGCAGAACAATAAGTATCAATTCATCCTCCTATACAGCCTCCTCTCTCTCTCTCTCAGTAGATGTAACTGTTGCATCTATTCTATCTCAGATAGATGTATATAATGCCAGTATATCATTAGCTTACTTTAAGTGAGGACTTCGGTAGTGGAACAGACCAGACAGCTGTGGCATTGGTCCTGTTTTGACGCTGTAGAAAAAAATGAGTTTCAGATTATATGCAAACTTAAGTAGAGTTGTGTCATAAATGGCAATATGTTTCTCATAAAGAAATAAAACCAGTGTCACGTGTACATTATTTTTGTGGAACAAATCATGAAAATGTTTATTACTCACTAATTTGTGCTCCCCTCCAGCATCTGGAATATAAACTAGATGTACCGCAGAGCGGTACAAAATATGACCGCCGCCCAGTCCAGCACATTTTTTCCACAAAAAGAAATCACGCTGAAAGGCCTATATGATTCTAACTATCTCACTAAATTGCATTATCCACACTCAATTCTCACTGGTATCTGCTAGACAACAAGTACCAAAACATGATTAGTTCATAGATTTCACATGTAAAATTCATTTTATACAACCCCACCTCCATCTTGCCTGTTCATAATTCTGAGAAATTCTTGATTGTTTGTGTTATGTTTATGTTATGTGTGTGGGTGTGTGTGTGTGTGTGTGCGTGCTTGTGTGTGTGCCTGCGTATGTGCCTGTGCATGCAAGCGTACATATGTCTACTGTGTGAGTATGTGTCATACGTATGATTACTGTGAATGTACTGTATGTGTGTGTGTGTGTATCTGTTTGTGCACATGTGTGCACATGAAATGGGTTAACATGACCCCTGGAGGCAAACATACGGAAAAAAATGGTCATCCTAGGCCCTACAGTTCTCAAGATATTCACAGAGAACTGTGTCTGCCCTACCCTCCTTTCGGGGGGTCCAGTCCAGCGGGGGGGCTAGTAAAAATGAGGTGTTGTAATTGAAGGTATCTTCAGATATTCTCGGGATATTCACAGAAAACTGTCTCCGGCCACCTACAGGCCAGTTGGTGTATAGTATAGTAACATAAATTAATTTATTGTGTGTCCCCCCATGAACGGAATTCCACAAAACTTGGCGTGCATACAGAGGGTGTCATAATGATCCTACACTTCCAATTTCGTGCAGTTTTGACTATGTTAGGTCACAGATACCTTCAATTACAACACCTCATTTTTACTTTTTTGTGTTTAACTAGGTGGCGCTATACATGAAATGAGTGGTTATGGAATGGGTTGACATGGCCCCTTGAGATCAACATACAAAAAAAAATGGTCCTCCTAAACCCTACGGTTTTCGAGATATTAACAGAAAACTGTGTCTGCCCTACCCTCCTTTCGGGGGGGGTGCAGTCCAGCGGTGGGGCTACAGATCAAAACTAAAAACGATGGTTTCATGCTATCCATGTGGGGTTACATGCCCACCAAGTTTCGTGTACCCCGGTCTTTCAGTGTCCAGGGAATCATTGACGTTAATTTGAGCATGCGAAAAAGAAAAAAAAAATAATAATAATCTGACTAAACCTATATGACCGCCGCTTCGCTGCGCGGCGATCATAATAAGATTAAATGATAGAATGTAGAATTATCGTATTTATAGTAAAGTTACCATAAAGTTGCCAGTGAAACACTCACTTGTCCTTCTCTTGTGCATCACCACAGTTATCATCAAAGCAGCAGCCAAAAGACCAACTGAGACACCAACTCCAGCTATCAGAGGAACATCTGACAGAACAAGATGTGGGTTTAATACCAACTATCAGAGGAACATCTGCCAGAACAAGGTGTGAGTTTAACACCAGCTATCAGAGGAACATCTGGCAGAACAAGGTGTGGGTTTAACACCAGCACTTACAGGACTTACAGCTGTCTCCTATATACATTCCCTTAAAACAGCTCCACATATGCACAAATAACTTTGTGTATTGAGTATATTACGAGGACAACTAAAAATCTGTCTCCTGAGTGAGCGAATGGCTTTAAAAGTGAATAGTGCGTTGCACAATTTGATTAATGTTAGAATGATTATCTGTGACTGAGGGAATTGTGGTCTTCATGCTGTACCTGATGGGCCTGAGTTTGGGGAGGCGGTGATGACTGTTGTCTTTGGGGGAGAAGAGGTTGTGACTTTATCACCTGTGTGATGAGACAGTGTGCATAAATATACTGTATAACTCATCACACACACATCATAGGAAATACAGACCATTTCAAATGTTGAGCCGTGCTATTATGAAGTTTTACTGCAAGACAGCTGGTGAGATCATTATTTGACAACTACATGTAAACATGAAGTAAAAGGTCATACACTCTTAGAACATTCCCTTAAAGGAGAATTCCGGTGTGATATTGACCTAAAGTGTATCGAAACATGATACCGAGTGTGAACGTATGTCTCATAGCCCATCTCGACTTGTCCCCTGCACTCCAAAATCTGGCGCTAGTTAGCCGATGCTACCAACAACTTTTTCAGTAGTGGTGCTTCGGCATCGGGCTAGCCATGCAAATAAATCACTGTTTTACACCCATTTACGAGGCTCAATGTATCTCCACACTTCATTGGT
Source organism: Alosa sapidissima (assembly GCF_018492685.1). Lineage (NCBI taxonomy): Eukaryota > Metazoa > Chordata > Actinopteri > Clupeiformes > Clupeidae > Alosa > Alosa sapidissima. The sequence continues at coordinate 31,609,574 of NC_055962.1, read as the reverse complement.
AGACTTCCTAGGGCCCTGACATTTAAAACGAGACATTGAGAACTTTGAAAAAGCACTGGTAGTTTACTTACAAGACGATTTATACAGACAGTATCTTCACGAAGTTTAACGTTTGCAGCCATCTTGAATTTTTTTCAAGATCTTGAAATCTTGAATGGCTAGCCCGATGCCGAAGCACCACTATTGAAAAAGATGTTGGTAGCATCGGCTAACTAGCGCCAGATTTTGGAGTGCAGGGGACAAGCCGAGATGGGCTATGAGACATACGTTCACACTCGGTATCATGTTTCGATACACTTTAGGTCAATATCACACCGGAATTCTCCTTTAAAACTGTTTCACATTCAGTATAAATTGAAGACATTTGTGTATTGAGTATATTACGAGGACAAGTTAACAAAACTTTACATACACAAAAAAGTTACCGGTACAAACTAAAAATCTATTATACAGACTTAATATATCCAATAAGTTTTACTTCAGTTAGTTTGACTGAATGCCTGAAAACAACAACAACAACAACAACAACAACAACTAAACCTACCCTGGAGAACAGCTAGAGCATCGTTTCCATGTTTTGGTCCACCCTCTCTTGGGTACTGCCGACAGGTGTATTGTCCAGCATCCTCAGGTGTGACATCAGTGATGTGGAGAGAACAGTCAGAGAGCAAACTCACTCTATGTGTCAGTCTTGCAGCCTCTTTGTTTAGATATTTAGATTTTTCTCCAAATTCAATTAGTGTATTCCATTTATAAAGCCATGTAGTAGAGGAGCAGTTGGGATACACAACGTTAGCACAGGGTAGAGTAGCTGTCCCACCCACTCTGGACGACACAGTGGGGGTGTTCCCTCGGACACCTGGGGGTGACATTGCATCAGTCAGAGTTAACACTGGAAACAATTAAACACTTCAATTACAAAATTCAATTCAGTTACAAAAATATGTGAGTTTGTTGCAGTATAGAGATGATAATGTAATGGTAGTTGTTTGTCACCTGTGCTACACTGTATAATGTTATACAGGAACAAATCCCTCTCTCTCTCTCTCTCTCTCACACACACACCACACACACACACACACACACACCACACACACACACACACACACCACACACACACACATAGAAAGAAAGGGAGAGAGAAAAAGAGATAGAAGGGGCAATGAGAGAGACAGGGAGACAGACTGTCCTCTTTTCATGCTTGTCTGTTTGTTAGGGGTAATAAGGTACAGGACGTTATGTTCAATACAGATGTTTACCGAATGTACCAAATGCAGTCTTTAACAGTAATCTACACTAACCAAACCGTGACTTCAAAACCGAGGGACACACTGAACCGTTACACTCGTTATATTTCCTGACACTGAGGCCGTCGGCCCGCCGGCCCACAGTTGCAAGGGTGTTTTTTCCGCTCACAGGCGCTAGGGGGAAGCGAGACAGCCACCATTCAACCCGAAAAAAGTCATATAACCATTCAAATGACTCTGAAGCTGTTAAATGAAGGTAAATTAAGTGAAAAAACTTGCATATTAAGCTAAAAAACCTGCATAGTGTGCCTTTAAAATCTGGATTGTATTTGTAGTAAATGCATAATATTAAAATCCATTGTAATGTTGTATTCAGAGACACTGAACAACACAATAAGTAATCTTTATCCCATCCATCTTGTTTTGTTTCTATGTTGCTTGAAAACTCAAAAGTTTGTCATGAGAAAGACCTAAACACAATTCAGTGAATTGACAACATCCTGCCTAACACACTGACAAGCTGCCATGTTCTTGGGTGAGAGAGTACATAGATATAGATAAAAAATGACCCACCAAATTAGCGTGGTATGCTGAGATTTACTGAGCTTTATTAACTGATTTCCACACTGCTCTAGGCCTATAGTACATGATGTCTTAATGGCCAAGTCAAAAAGTTAGTCAGCCTACATGTAATGATAATGTAGAGAATGGAGCACCACTGTTTATACAAGTGGTTACCAAGGTAACGTTAGCTCCAACTCACCCATGTGGTCCTGACTCACAGGGGATGGAGGCCATCGTTTGTAGACTCGTCCTCTTCTCTGTCTTCTGTCTGTGTGTCGAGTGTCAGGCTCCCTTCTGTGTGTGTTTCTAAATGCAGCTATGTGGTGAGTCAGATGAGTGTGTGTGTGTGTGTGTGTGTATACATACTTTTTTGATCCCGTGAGGGAAATTTGGTCTCTGCATTTAACCCAATCGGTGAATTAGTGAAACACAAACAGCACACAGTGAACACACAGTGAGGTGAAGCACACACTAATCCCAGCACAGTGAGCTGCCTACATCAACAGCGGCGCCCGGGGAGCAGTGAGGGGTTAGGTGCCTTGCTCAAGGGCACTTCAGCCGCGGCGCACTGGTCGGGGCTCGAACCGGCAACCCTCCGGTTACAAGTCCAGAGTGCTAACCAGTGGGCCACGGCTGTGTGTGTGTGTGTACATGCGTGCATACACACTTTGTGAAACAGGAATGAGTTATCTATTATCATCCTATGACCTCAGTTTGTTCAGGTCTTTCTTATGACAAACTCTTGAGTTTGTTTGAAGCATAGAAACAAAACAAGATACATGGGATAAAGACGTCTAATAGTCCTTTTACAGGAATGTGAGTTAAATGAGTTATTTATTACCATCCTATGACCTCAGTGTGTAGGTGTTGTGTGGGGTTGAGAGCGTCTGAGAAAAAGACACGACATATCCAGCTTTTTTTTTACACTACATGTGTTTTAGGTGTTAAAGTTTTTACGTGTGTGTGTGTGTGTGTGTGTGTCTGGCAGAATCAGACAGATCAGCAACACCATCAGAGCACAGGGAGTGGACTCAAGCCTCCAGACACGCAGTCAGCCTTCCTTCTGTGTGTGTTTCCTCCAAGTGCAGCTAAGTGTCATGAAGTGTGAATTGTGATGGAATTCAACTCCTGTTCCCCCACTGGGTTTTGAGACACCTTTACACCAACATAAGATCAGCACCAAAACCCCCCTGGAGGCTGGTGTCTCAGGAGGACCTGCTCAATCATCTACGTGTGAATCTTCTCCTCGTTTATCACACAGTGGTGCTCGGCCAACATTAATGGTGTCTGTGTAGAGAGGTCACCCTCCTCTACATTAATGGTGTCTGTGTAGAGACGTCACCCCCCTCTACATGGTGTCTGTGTAGAGACGTCACCCCCCTCTACAAGATGTCTGTGTAGAGACGTCACCCTCCTACATTAATGGTGTCTGTGTAGAGACGTCACCCTCCTCTACATTAATGGTGTCTGTGTAGAGACGTCACCCTCCTCTACATTAATGGTGTCTGTGTAGAGACGTCACCCTCCTCTACATTAATGGTGTCTGTGTAGAGACGTCACCCCCCTCTACATGGTGTCTGTGTAGAGACGTCACCCTCCTCTACATTAATGGTGTCTGTGTAGAGACGTCACCCCCCTCTACATGGTGTCTGTGTAGAGACGTCACCCCCCTCTACATGGTGTCTGTGTAGAGACGTCACCCTCCTCTACATTAATGGTGTCTGTGTATAGAATGTAAAAACTGGTCACACTGATGACAACTTAGGCCGAAACGCGTTTGTGTTAGTGGACATGGTTCAATAAAATATAAGCATTATGAGGAAAAAGCTTGGGAGTGCGGTTTTTCATGTTATTTTGACTCTCTCTGCTAAGCCTATAAATAAGGTATAGGCGCTAAAACAATAGGCATAGCAGAGAGAGAAACATCATCACAGACATTTTCACACCAATGTCACCATCTGTTTCACCTGTTGTCCTCTGGGAGGCGCTACAGGTGCATCAAATCCAGAACCAACAGACTCAGAAACAGCATCATCCCCAGGGCCAGAACCAAGCACTGCCACAAGAGTCCAAACACTGCCAGAGCATCATTCCATCCTGACTACATGCCTATTGTTTTAGCGCCTATACCTTATTTATTCTGTTTTATACACATCTGAGGTTTATAACGCATTAAGCACTTTAGCTTCCATGCGTGAATGTGGTATATCAGCTTCAAGCCTTGATGTCCTTTTTATGTTGCAAATGCACTTTAAATCTAATTGTTCAATGACAAATAAATGTTGATTCTGAAATAAAAAAATAAACAGCACCTTTTCAGATTGGTTTCTAGCTAATGGCCACTAATAGCCTCTGAACAGTCAAAGCTGAAGCCAGTAACATTATACATGGTCACTTAATAAACTGTGAGTTTTTCCATGTCCCAATGTATAATGTCACTGGCTTCAGTGAGTTTATAAGAAACTCATTTATTATTGTATTAATTTGGCGAAGGTCCTCCAAAATCATGTTTAATCAGTTTGACAAAATAGAGCCAACATGCAGATATTGCACACACACTTGTATGTATAAACATTTTTAATAAAACATGATTTTACATTTATGCATTTAGCAGATGCTTATCCAAAGCGGCTTACATGACATAATTAGGATTATTAAGATGCTATAATTTAAGAAAAGTACAATTACATTTGATATTCCATTCAATTAATTTTATTTGTCATCAAATTGCAATTCCCAAGCACAAAATGTAAAAAAAGTATAAAATGTATAAATATGCTGTTAAGTGCATAAATAAGCTGTACAATGCAAAGGTGTCCTAACTTCAGCTTTGAGGTAGACTGCAAGTAAGCTAATTTCCGTGTTCCTTTAAAGCACTGGCATTCTGCTGTAAGAGGCCATGCAGCTAGTATGTTGTGCAATCAGTAAACCTCTAGACTTGCTGGTGACAGACCATGCTAGCAGTGTGCCTCTCCTTCTGAGCCCTCAAGGTTATGGGTTCAAGCCCAGCATAGGAACTGTGCTGTACAGTAAACACAAGAATGCTTGATACACTTAGACCGATGCTATTTGTATTAGCTTCCACTCCCATTGTATTGGTTTTATTAAACAGTATGAGTAGATTTGTTTCAGATATGATAGGGACACCGTATTGATGGCCAAACAAAATATCCCAGTGCACGTACAAAAATGTTGCTCCAAAAAGCTCCAGATGACGTCAATGTCTGAATTTACTCACACAAAGTAGGCTACATGCCATGAAGTCATTTAAGTCAGTGGTTCCTGATCTTGCTTTGGAACACACAATTTCCCATGTTCATTAAGTCGCAACCCATATACATTTTTTTAGCGATCAAGCCAACAGATACGGTGAGCTATGGTGTGTGTGTGTGTGTGTGTGTGTGTGTGTGTGTGTGTGTGTGTGTGTGTTTGTGTGTGTGTGTGTGTGTGTGTGTGTCACTCTTTCTCACAGGTCTGCTTCCTCCTCCTCACTAAATGAACAGTTCCAATGAGCCCAGGCACACTCAGCACTTTGAGGAGGATGCTGTGTCTGATAAGAATCTCTGGAATACACAAATAAATACACGCACGCACACAAACACACACACGCATGCACATGCACATGCACACACACTCACACACACGCACATATACGGAGATGGTGGTGGTGCTGTTGCTGATGTGGTTGGTTCTGGGGCTGTCACTACAGGGATTCTAGTTGGTACCACTGCAAAAGTTTAAGAAGAGTGAAGTCTTGTCAGAAAAACCGCATTCTAATTCTCATACCATGTACATGGTGTATGTTTAACATACAATATATGACAAGCCCTTAATCACTGACCAGGCACTCTGATGGTGTGGGAGACAGAAGTCTGAACCCGCCCTCCTGCAGTCAGCTGGCAGGTCCAGGTCCTCTGAGTGTGACCAGGGTTTGGCGCTCTGAGCTCCATAGTCAGTGTGATGTGACAGGAAGATACTCTTCTAATCTGGAGGCTGTTGGTGTTCTGCAGCTCCACTCCTCCTTCACCCACCCAGCTCAGATCTCTTTTGAGCATTGCATTCTCACACGTATTATAGTCGGTGTGTAGGAGGCAGTGCAGAGTCACAACACCATTTGCCTCTGTCCTAGATAAGGAAACTACAAGACAAAAAGAAAATAAAGACATCCACTACTGCAGGTACGTATGGACCCTTTCAACAAGGTAAACAAAAACAATGCTTGAACGTTCTATTTGGGCCCCAATCTACTTCCTCTGCATTAAGATAACATATGGAATGTTAAAAAGGAAGTCTTGTGGGGCCAACTATGATGCTGATAATGGAACTCTCTTGAAAGGGTCCATTGAGAATTAAGCATAAATTAAGCATAAAAACATTTAACTAGCCTGAGTCAAGTCCAACCTGTACATGAAGTTGGATAAAAAAAACATCAAAACATCAACTTTTTCAGTGCCAAGAGAGTGGACTTTTCAATGCTCAAGGTTCCTCATATTCTGAGCTGGGAAATTCAGCCTTTTGCCATAATGCTCCCACATCCTGGGATAATCTTCAACGCACTGTAAACAACACGAACTCTCGGCATAACTGAACATTAGGACTACCCTCAATGAAAGTCCGAGAATAAATCAAGGTTAAATTAATAAATTAATTAATAAGTGAATGTCTGGCTGATCACACTTACTGGTCAGAACAGAGAGTTCAACCGTAGCATCGCCTCCAATTTGTCTTCCACCCTCATACTGCCGACAGGTGTATTGTCCAGCGTCCTCAGTGGTGACATCAGTGATGTGGAGAGAACAGTCAGGGAGGAGACTCAGTCTCTCAGCTCTGTCTGTGTTGTTTGGTCTGATCTTCCCCATGGTGACTTCCTCAACAAAAGCCTCTCTGTGACTGTTGTAGATCCATGTAGTAGATGAACACTTTGGGAATCTGTCCACCACATTAGCACAGGGCAGAGTGGCAGCCATCCTGCTTTGGGGAACACATATTGCTGCCCTCCAACACCTGAGAAGAGAATATAGAACACTCGCTATGGAAAAAACAAATACAATAAAAAAAATACTTTATGGAAACACTTTTCATTATAAATTCATCCTTTAGAGAGTTGTGACACATCAGATAATGGCCGGAGAATCAGGTCCTCTTTTTTGCCTGGTCTCACCTTGCAGTAGCAGCAGCACAGTCAGCAGTAGTCCCACTGTTAGGTTGTGCAGCTTTGCCATTTCCTCTGATCTCTGAGCTGGTGTGTGTCTACTCTGAGCCTCACACAGGTGATGATGAGAATGTATCTGCCCTTCATATATATATATATATATATCCTCATGACACATGACAAGGCTGCATCCTGAGTCTTTGCACACTGTCCTAATATGGTCAGAGTGTACCTTACTGTGGAAAGGACAACCAGGCGTGTGGTGTGTGTGTCTGGCACTGGAGAGCTAAAACTGAACTGTGCCTAATCTTCCATTTACACAGGAGCTGATGCTCTTTTACACCTCCAGTTAAAGACGCCTCTGTCCTGACATCCTGAGGGTCAGATAAGATGAAACATTGTGCCCACTCAGTACCTGAGAGTGCCTCAGGACATAGTTCATTGTTTAACTGCTCATTTCTGCCTAATAAGGCATACAGTCTCTCTTTGTATGAGTGTGTGTGCCTGTGTCTGCCTGTTGGTGTGTGTGTGTTTTGACTGTGTGTTTTGTCTCCCTGTGGGATGCCAGTGAGGGCCTGGCACTGTCAGGACGATGGCAGCAGGACGATGGCAGCAGGCAGTAGCTCTGGTACCACCTCTGAACTGGGTTCTGCTCAAGGTGTCTTCTTGCCACTGTCACCTGTGCTTACGCAGGGGGTTCAGGCCATGGACTCTGTAAAGTGTCAGGAATCAATATCAATATTTAAAATTTCTATATAAATGAATAGAATGGAACTAGAATTATAATGTCACAAAATAAAAAGGCTTCTGGACCCAAATGCATGACACAAGGTAGCCAAAACACTTTATTACAGGACAAATCTCTAATTGACAGACATACTAGATCCAAAACAGCCAGTCCTACACAGGTTCCAGTCAAACAGGCAGATAGACTATTCTAAAGTGTGAGGCAAAGACACCGTAGGAAAAAAAACAAGCAGAAATCAGAAACCTTGAAACACTAACAAACTTATTTACAAACATACGTACAATTTACAGGCTAGGACATGACATGAAACAAGTGAGATACATGGACAGCAGTGTAAAAAATACACAGACCATTTAACAGACCGACGGAAGCCTGGACAAGACTAACAGGGTAATAACAGAGACCATTTAACAAACTGACCAAAGACTGACAAGGTAATAATAGAGACCATTTAATAAACTGACCGAAGACTGACAAGATTAACAGGGTAATAACAGAGACCATTTAACAAACTGACCAAAGGCTGGACAAGACTAACAGGATAACAACAAAGAACAGGTAAGAACAGAAATGGAGAGAAACTAGCAAGGACAGGAAGTGCCAACCATAAAAGGAGAGGGGAAGAGATCAGGACATGAGGCTGAAAGAAAACAGATGGCACAGACGAGCAAAAGAGATGAACAAAAGATCATATAAAAAACTGGCCAGCAGGGGGAGCAACTAACAGATAATCGCCGTATTCACCCGGCGGCCAGCGCGAGGCTACAGGATACACTTGCCATTACACCTCAGTATAAGTGGTTGGGTTGTTATATTTATCAGATGATGGAGGTAATGCACTCCGTTTGCAAACTGCCAAAAAGAACTCACTGAAGAAGAAGAACCAGCGAATCCTTCTTCTTTTTCTGTGAGCTTTTTTTTGGCAGTTTGAAAAAGGAGTGCATTACCTCCACCATCTGCTGGACTGAAGTGTAATGGCAAATGTACCCTGTAGCCTCACTCTGGCCGCCGGGTGAATAAGGCGATTTGAACTCAAGGGAGCGTCCAAAAGATGCCATTAGAAGATTTCTGAGTTGCACTGCATTCCGAGTCCTATTTCCACTCTCTACTGTAGGCTTTACGCTGAGGACCTTATCATTTACAGTATTTGTTTATTACAAATATATTTACAAGAAAATTACAAGTTTAGGGGGTCGGTGTGGCGCTACACAACGCCCACACCATATGTGGGTCCATGTGCCCACTGGGGAATCAGGTTTGGCATAAAAGCCAAAAAAATATATTAACAAATATATTAACAAAATCACAAGTTTAACGTTTTCCATACCATAATTACATCTGATTCATCATGAAAGAGATACCTGAATATTTATCATGTCATGTGCATACGTGGTGGTGCAGACCTGCATAAGTAACACTTGAAAATACTTAAAAACATGTTTTGAAATCATAAGGGCTTAAAGCAAGGAATATTTCTGTGCCTGAATTTCTGAAAAATTACAACTCTATTGTAGCCTGTAGATATCTATTTTCAAATATTAAATGGACACACTTGACCCACACCTGAATTCCAGCACAGTTCTGAATTCCGCAACCTGAATTCCGCATGCACCTGAATTCCATCTTTTTGAGAACCTTAAGCCTTGAATCAGTCTGTACATTGCATTTCTCAGATAGTAAAAGTTCATATGACTCGGGCTTAGCCTACCTTAAAAAAAACAAACAATATTTTTTAACAGTTCCCAGCCATCAAGAAGAAGTTCTCGGGTCGTGTATATCGTCTTGCTTTAATCCTTGTGCATGATGTGGACAGTGGCGTAGGTCACACTGTCTTCATGTTGCGTCTGAAATGAAAGTGGAATGACAGTTACTGATGACGATTGTGATGGTGATTATGTAAACAGCCAGACAGCCCACTCAGTTCAGACTGTGTACTCACAGCAGGAGGGAGAGCTTGTGTTCGAGGGTGGTGGGCAAGAGCAGCATATGTTACATCTCCTGGCTCCTTCTGTTAAGAAATACAAACTTAGTTGAATTGACCACATGTGGCACTCTAAAGACCTCTGTCTGTATCTACAGTATATCTATCAGAAAGGCCAAGGGAACTATTAGAAAGAATATAGTGAGAGTGAAAGATATTTATCCATATGATTGGGTTGTTATATTTATCAGTTAATATGATGTACATTTATGATGCCATTCTAAACTCTCATTTAACTATTGGAATTTAACTTTACATTACGTGTTGTGATTTTAGGGCATTTAACTTCACTATGTGCTGATATAATAACAGCATGTAATGATACACTTATACTAAAACTCTGATACAGATACTCACATGATCAACCAGTTTTACTGCATCATTCAGTCACCTTTTTACACTTGAAATAAAGAGGGGAATCACCATGCATGAAGATGGCCCATAGGGGGCGCCAAAGACCCTATACTATTCTGGAGAGCGTTACTGTAAGAGAGACTTTCTAATGAGGAGACACAGCGCTCAAATAATCCTCCATGGAAATGCATTGGGTTAGTTAGTAACACCAATATGGCAGTCTACACATAATCCCGCCCCGTCCTGTAATGTAAGTACCGTAAGAATAACTACAGATACTCACAGGATCACCCAGTTTAGCAGCAGGGTTTGCAGATTTGTTCACAGAGGAATAGAGGACAGTGTCTGCACACTGAGTCTGGATCAAACAGAGTTAGTAAAATGGTGTGTTAAACAGTAACAGCTCATTACACACTTATTACACATAAAGTAAAGACCCTTTGTTGAGGAAAAAAAATAATATGATCACATCCTCACCTCATCACCAGATTCTACACTGACCACAGATGGTTGCACTGTGGAAGAGCGGTTGGCATCTGCAACACCCTGGAGCATGAATAAAACAAGTGTGAACAGGAGACAACAGTGTAGCACCCTGGAGCATGAATAAAACAAGTGTGAACAGGAGACAACAGTGTAATGACAAGTACCTTGCATAGGACTGTTATGTATTTTTCTGCTTTTCTTCTTACAAGAATGAGAATAATGTTTAATGTTGTTCATGACAATGAGGATGATTAGAATAATGTTTGGTCCATGATGACATGACATTTAAAGGGGAACTGAGGCGATCTTTCAAAGATCTCTGTTTCTCAAGGTCGAGGACTACTTTTGGTACGGAAAAAAACCTGAAAACAATAGGTTTTACCTAGCTTGAGTTGCTTCAGCCAACAGAGTGAAAAAAATCGTCGGAATTCCCCTTTACGACTTAAGACTTTGCCCATCTTTCAAATTGTAGGGTCCTTTGTTTGTCGGGCAATTCCACACAAAACTGTCACGTCCATAATGCCAACACAATGCTGGTATGATGTAAATGATGATTACTTGAAATTTGAGCATTCACTCTTCTTGGTTGTAGGACTTACATGAGATACTTTTCACGTAAGCATTGCATCATATAAATACCATGGCATTTAGTTAGCGTTATGGACGTGACAGTTTTGCGTGGAATTGCCCTGTCTCAACCTAAATTAGTGAGTTAAGATTCTCTTTTGTGTTAAAACTTTGCCGAGTCGAGCATTCCAGTTTAGTCCTCAACTATACTCACAGTGTTCTGCTGGCCACACTGATATCACATACTATACTCACTGTGTTCTGATATCACATACTATACTCACTATGTCCTGATATCACATACTATACTCACTGTGTTCTGATATCACATACTATACTCACTGGGTTCTGATATCATATACTATACTCACTGTGTTCTGATATCACGCTATACTCGTGTTCCGCTGGCCAGACTGATATCACATAGTATACTCACTCCATTCCGCTGGCCACACTGATATCACATACTATACTATATAGGGTCCTCTGTTTGTCTTAACCTAAATTAGTTAAGATTCCCCTTTGTGTTAAAACTTTGCTTTTGAGTCGTCAACTCCATTTTAGTCTTCAACTGCGGGCAGACTGATCACATGCTATACTCACACTATGTTCCGCTGACCAGATTGATATCAAATGCTATACTCACACAGTGCTCCTCTGCTGATATCACATGCTATACTCACACAGTGTTCCTCTGCTGATATCACATGCTATATCACAGTGCTCCTCTGCTGATATCACATGCTATACTCACACAGTGTTCCTCTGCTGATATCACATGCTATACTCACACAGTGTTCCTCTGCTTATATCACATGCTATATCACAGTGCTCCTCTGCTGATATCACATGCTATACTCACACAGTGTTCCTCTGCTGATATCACATGCTATATCACAGTGCTCCTCTGCTGATATCACATGCTATACTCACACAGTGTTCCTCTGCTGATATCACATGCTATACTCACACAGTGTTCCTCTGCTGATATCACATGCTATATCACAGTGCTCCTCTGCTGATATCACATGCTATACTCACACAGTGTTCCTCTGCTGATATCACATGCTATATCACAGTGCTCCTCTGCTGATATCACATGCTATACTCACACAGTGTTCCTCTGCTGATATCACATGCTATACTCACACAGTGTTCCTCTGCTGATATCACATGCTATATCACAGTGCTCCTCTGCTGATATCACATGCTATACTCACACAATGTTCCTCTGCTGATATCACATGCTATTTCACAGTGCTCCTCTGCTGATATCACATGCTATACTCACACAGTGTTCCTCTGCTGATATCACATGCTATATCACAGTGCTCCTCTGCTGATATCACATGCTATACTCACACAGTGTTCCTCTGCTGATATCACATGCTATACTCACACAGTGTTCCTCTGCTGATATCACATGCTATATCACAGTGCTCCTCTGCTGATATCACATGCTATACTCACACAGTGTTCCTCTGCTGATATCACATGCTATATCACAGTGCTCCTCTGCTGATATCACATGCTATACTCACACAGTGTTCCTCTGCTGATATCACATGCTATATCACAGTGCTCCTCTGCTGATATCACATGCTATACTCACACAGTGTTCCTCTGCTGATATCACATGCTATATCACAGTGCTCCTCTGCTGATATCACATGCTATACTCACACAGTGTTCCTCTGCTGATATCACATGCTATACTCACACAGTGTTCCTCTGCTGATATCACATGCTATATCACAGTGCTCCTCTGCTGATATCACATGCTATACTCACACAGTGTTCCTCTGCTGATATCACATGCTATATCACAGTGCTCCTCTGCTGATATCACATGCTATACTCACACAGTGTTCCTCTGCTGATATCACATGCTATATCACAGTGCTCCTCTGCTGATATCACATGCTATACTCACACAGTGTTCCTCTGCTGATATCACATGCTATTTCACAGTGCTCCTCTGCTGATATCACATGCTATACTCACACAGTGTTCCTCTGCTGATATCACATGCTATTTCACAGTGCTCCTCTGCTGATATCACATGCTATACTCACACAGTGTTCCTCTGCTGATATCACATGCTATATCACAGTGCTCCTCTGCTGATATCACATGCTATACTCACACAGTGCTCCTCTGCTGATATCACATGCTATACTCACACAGTGTTCCTCTGCTGATATCACATGCTATATCACAGTGCTCCTCTGCTGATATCACATGCTATACTCACACAGTGTTCCTCTGCTGATATCACATGCTATATCACAGTGCTCCTCTGCTGATATCACATGCTATACTCACACAGTGTTCCTCTGCTGATATCACATGCTATTTCACAGTGCTCCTCTGCTGATATCACATGCTATACTCACACAGTGTTCCTCTGCTGATATCACATGCTATATCACAGTGCTCCTCTGCTGATATCACATGCTATACTCACACAGTGTTCCTCTGCTGATATCACATGCTATATCACAGTGCTCCTCTGCTGATATCACATGCTATACTCACACAGTGTTCCTCTGCTGATATCACATGCTATACTCACACAGTGTTCCTCTGCTTATATCACATGCTATATCACAGTGCTCCTCTGCTGATATCACATGCTATACTCACAGTGTTCTGCTGGGGGGTCTTTCCACCTCCTGAGCTTTCTGCTCATCGGGCACATAAGGGTCAAACAGGGAGATATGAAGCTGATATGAATCATGAGAAACTGAAGTGTGAAGTACAGTCCCAATAGCACTACTGGACACCCATGTAGTATCAACACATAATCTAAAATACCTTACTGATGCAAAGGATGACACACTGGCCACTTTATTTATTTAAAAAGACTGAGCAGTTCCATCATCATCATTAACATCATTAGCGAAACTTTTAAAATATGATCTATTGTAGCCAACACCCCAGCCCATCCCATATAAAATACTATTTTTGTTGTGCTTACTGTATATATATATAAACTAGTGCTAGAACTAGGAGCACAGATACTCACTCTCTCTTGTCCTATTCCATCGCACCATGAGAGGAATTATAATCAGACAAACAGCCAGTCCAGCCACCACAGCAGAGATGAAAATAAAAGGGAAACCTGTGAGATGAGGAAGTGTGTGTGAGAGATACCAAGCTATGGCATCCATACTACACTATATTTGGATCTATGTGCCTGAACTGGGATTTGATTCACACTTGTGGACAATTCCAAATCCTGAGTGTATGCTATGAAATGAGATTACTGCATTTATCCCGGTAACTTTGGTTTTAACCACTTATCTCCAAAGAAATATTTTACTGCATGTATTGCTTCTGACGTGACATATCCTCAGTAACTCCCAAAGTGACCTGGGTAAGCGCCCTCTTTTGGCGATTACCGACCTAGCAACTTTCTAGTTTCAGGTAGGACACTGCCTAATTCCCTAACCTGACTCTCGCCAGATGAATTTTGTTCGGCCTAGCTCCACTCATCCATCTGGGATCACTCCATTGGAGAGGTGTTTCAGAAGGCTGGGCCTTATCAAAAATCCTTGCATATGATAGGATAAGCCACTTGTCCGTCATCTTCATTGACGTGCTACTTCAACCACTCACATCGAAGCCAACCCGTGACGCTGATGACACTTGCTTCCTTGTTGCGAGCCGCAAAACAGTCTCACAGTCGCAAAAGAGAGCTGCTATGCTACAGGAATTCTGAGATCTTTTTCAGACTGCTATTGGTGCATTCCCTCTATATTATATTGGAGTTAATTATGTTCATACTTTATCAATGACATAAGTGCCAAGAAAAGTAACATTGGCATAATCTATAGTTAATTATTAATCCATCACAAGTTCAGTACACATTAGGAATTATGTATTTATTTATTGCTTTCACATATTAATTGAACCCTTAGTAATATAGATGTAGCTATTTAGGAAAGGGAGTATTCATGATTTATAACACAGCAAAAACCACTGATAACACCTAGTAAATAATGAGGGAAAGCACATTTGTTAATCCTTAAGCAATGTTGGAGACATACTTAATAATGATTAATTAAGTGTTTGCTAATGCTTAACTAATACTTACCTAATGTTAAATAGTGTACCATTATTGTGTTACCAGTAAAGTTAATAACCAGATATCCACCAATTCTGCATGGAAATATATTTATTTATATACAGTATGCCCTTAGCCCTTAGAATTGTCAGCGTTATCATGTAGTTTTTTTTACCCATTTTGTGGATGTATTTTAATGGGATGATAAAAAACATGTTTTTTGAGGGACATGGTAGCCTATATTAAATGTGAACAACTTTTTATTACAATGATATTGCAAGAAAACAACCACACGTCCACACCGGGTCATTTTTGACCCACTTATGCATCTATGGGTCAATGGGGTAAAGTCTTGTAGCTTTGTAACTAGCACCATTGGATTCCCTGACCTTGAAAATGTGGGTTTAGCAGTTAAAATCAACATTCCAGCTTATTCAGTAACCAAGATATTACAAATTAAAGATTTTTTTTTTTTTAAATCAACATTCTTACTGGTTTGTTGTGATGTTGCTGTTGTTGTTGCTGCTGCTGCTACTGCTATTGTTGTTATTGTTGCTTTTGTTGTGGTGGAAGTGGTAGTGACAGTGGTCGTTGTTGTCCTTTTTGGTGTTGATCTTGCTGTTTCAGAGAGGAAGAAATGTTATTGTAGGGTGACGATTAAAATAATTACCAGGGCAATCAGTAGAAAAAGTGAAGTCAATGTGTAGCATTTTGCATAGTACGATAAATTACAGGAAAAAATATCTGAAGAAAACTATATTATGTACAACAGTAGACCAACTACTGTATATATTGTGTAGTCTTCAGTGAGAAAATCCCATAGCCACTCACTAGTCTCTCCAACGGTGTGGGACACAGAAGCTTGAACGTGCCCTCCTGCAGTCAGCTGGCATCTCCAAGTCCTCTGAGGGAGAACGGGGTGCTTCAGAGTCAAATTAATGTCACATTGAGTTACTCTGCCAATCATGACGTTGTCTGAGTTCTGCACAACTCCTTTGGCATTCAGCCACTGCAGATTAAGATGCCTATCCTGGCCTAAACTGTTGCAGCCATCAAAGATGTCCAGGAGGCAGAAGATGATCACATCATGTCCATTTTTGTCCAGTCTTGAGGCAGCTATAAATCAAAAACACAATATAACTAACTGACTGTGCTGAAAAAGAGACACTTTATTTTTTAAGCCTTTTTCAGGCACACATGTGGACTCTATAACAAACGAAAGATAATTCATATTTGTTCAGTTGCATTGTATGGTTAATCTGTTGGTTATTTTAATGCATATGTATTTCTTAGCCGCATCATTTTCAGGGTCAATGACATTTGAAGGGTAGTATGAGTGTGTAAATTCTAAACTAATTATATTAATACAGCTCTGGGGGAAAAATAATAGATCACTGCACATTTTTTTGATGTCATCCTACGGTTGCTGAGTGACATTCAAATGAGTTGACAGTCATATTAAAGAGACCACTGCAATTTTGAATATGACCGTCAACTCAATCGAATGTCACTCAGCAACCATAGGAAGACATCAGAAAAATGTACGGTGGTCTCTTAATTTTTTCCAGAGCTTTAGGTTCATCCAGTAGGTATTGTTCAATTAGTTCTGTTAAAGGTAGATAAGAAAATACAAATAGTACAGAGAGCTAGAGGGCCAAGGGGAGCATTCTGCTGAATGTGAAAAATGCATCTGATTAGAATATCACAAATTCAAATTTAAAACTGTAGTGCCAAATAATAAATCCAGATGATCTAATTCTGACTGACATACTTACTGTGAAGAACAGAAAGGTGGACTTGAGCATCCTCTCTATATTTCTGTCCATTTGGGTACTGCTGACAGGTGTAGAGTCCAGCGTCCTCAGTGGTGACATCAGTAATGTGGAGAGAACAGTTGGGGAGCAGACTCAGCCTCTCAGCTCTCTGTGTGTTTTCTGGTCTGATCTTCCCAAGGGTGACTTCCTCAACAGCGGCTGTTGATCTTTCCCTGTTGTAGATCCATGTAGTTGATGAACAGTCTCGGTGATATTGCACATTAGCACAGGGCAGAGTGGCGGCCCCTCCTTTAGTAGAGAACACAGCTGGGTTTCCATAGGCATCTGGAAAACACACAATGGCAATCAACATCACTAACAGATACGCAGTACGAGTGTAATTTTACTCAAACATGGTCTGAAATCTTTTTATATGTCACATCAATTCATTCTCCTAAATACATGGAAATGTGCATATTTGTCAGAGCATTATATGCTGGGATATCTGTTAAGAAGCATGGAGTAAAAGCTGAAGTGATTACAACTCTCTGAATGATCATCTTAATGCTGGTTACATTGTTAAAGTGTCCAGTTTTAAATACCAGTGTCGCTGTTTTAAATACAATGTAAGTCAATTGAAGTGTGCTCTGTGTCTGCATTCAAAACAACTTGAAGCCTACATAACTCCACATAGCTACTTTAATAGATATAAAACTTGTTGAGTCTCACCTTGCAGTAGCAGCAGCACAGTCAGCAGTAGTCCCACTGTTGGGTTGTGCAGCTTTGCCATTTCCTCTGATCTCTGAGCTGGTGTGTGTCTATTCTGGGCCTCACACAGGGGGTGATGAGAATTAATCTGCTCGTCTCACATACTTCCTAATACTCACTTCCTAATAAGATAGTGCTGTGTGCTGACTGTACCCCAACCACAAGCCATAGTTATATTTTAACTTCTCCATTAAGGGCATTATGTTTGTGACTTCTGTCACGCTATGCTGCATGCTTTACATTCTGCTTCTTGTCCCCACATAACATACACTACTCAGTATAAAACATCTCTTATTTCCCCACATGAGATCAGGGCTCTCAAGTATGGGGCGCCAAATGTAACATGCCTTATTTCGTGGACAGAATGACTTTCGTGTGACGAAATACATATATTCATTACGAAACCATGTTACATCGTAACGCCTTTTGTCCACGGAATGCACAAATTGGTTTGCATTGTGTCCACGAAACACTGAAGAGAGTACATCATTTCGTGGACGAAATTGACTGGTGGCCTTTTCCTTTCGTGGACATAATGCTGAATGCAGTATTCACTGTCGTAGACGAAATGTTTGGTCAAAAGTAATTCTGTCTACGTAAATACGGAATGCACCTACACGCACCATTCTGTGCATCCTATTTCAATTTTGTCCACAGAAGTATTGTGTTGTTACAGAAGGCATTCCGTCCACGCAATAGTAACTTAACAACTTACGAAATGCATTCAGTGACATATGCTTTCATTCTGTGGACGAAATGCATAAAAGAATCATGAAATCAGTTTTGTGACCTGCTACAATACATTTTGTGAGTCAGCAGTTTACGGAATTAATTATGTGTCAGGATAATTTCATTACGTGGACGAAATGCATAACAGAATCACGAAATCAGTTTTGTGACCTGCTGTAATACATTTCGTGAGTCAGCAGTTTACGGAATGAATTATGTTGCAGGATAATTTCATTACGTGGACGAAATGCATAACAGAATCACGAAATCAGTTTTGTGACCTGCTGCAATACATTTCGTGAGTCAGCAGTTTACGGAATGAATTATGTGTCATGATAATTCCATTACGTGGACGAAATGCATAACAGAATCACGAAATCAGTTTTGTCAAGTCAAGTCAGTTTTATTTAGTAGGCTATAGCGCATTTAACATTCAACCCAAAGCGCTCTACATACAATACATTGACAAAAAACAAAAGACAATAAGACAAAAAATGCCAGACGGAGCGGCCAGGAGCGGTTCAACAGGGGGCAGATGGGAGAATCCACTGCTTTCCATGTCTGGCCATTCCAGCGCCGCGAGCCCTTGAGCCGGGTTTTTCGCTGAGAATGGGCTGCTCCATGAGCGTGTGGCTTCCTCGAGGCACTCGGGGAAGACGGGCAGTAGTTGTCTGGTGGAGCTTTTAGCCTTCGTGAGCCTCTTTCCCTCGTAGCGAGAGGACACGGTCTCCTTCTGGGCCTCAGGCCAGGGAACGCCGAGCTTTGCAGCTGCTCTCTTGCAGACGTCGTGAAGGCCCACGCTTGCGGCTTCATCAGCCTCAGTGGCGGTGCTATCACTTCTCACGCCGCTCGGGCGAGCAGCCTGAGTGGCTGGGAGGAATAAGTCGTCGGCATCCTCATCCCCCAGGGATAGTAGGTCGACGGAGTCATCCTCTGAGATGAGTTCAGCTTCGCCAGTCGCACCTAGCATCCCCATTGGGCTGTCTTCGGTGTCGGATATAGGCGATAGAGCGTCGAGCTGGTCGCCCCAGCTAGCGCCCAGTTCTCCAGCACCGGCCGGCTCCTGGGAAAGGGTTGCTGACTCAAGGGGAGGGAGGTCATCCGCTCCTAGCATGGGGTCGTCGTCGGTGAGACTAGCTAGGCGTCCTAGCCTACGTCGGCGAGACCGGAGGGAAAGTCGGGCGCAGTGTTCACACACTTCCGGGGATGTTAACGCGGTCTGGGCGTGTTGCAGCCCCAGACACGCGGCACACACCTGGTGGGTGTCAGCGGCCGAAATCTTGTTCCCACACAAACACATCCTAGCCGGGGCTTCGTACTTCCTCGCGGGGAGGGGGGGCACTGGCGTCGACATGTTGTTTCGCTACTGTTTGAGGACAGGCTAGCGGTTGCTACTGTTTGGTGACAGACTAGCTTTGGAGCTACTGTATGGAGACAGACTAGCTTTGGGGTTTGGAGGCTACTGTTTGGAGACAGGCTAGCGGGCTACTGTTTGGAGACAGGCTAGCGTGCTACTGTTTGGCGACAGGCTAGCAAGGGAGAGGCTACTGTTTGGCGACAGGCTAGCCAAGTCCAAACCAGTGCTCTTCGAAGATGAAGCGGCGTTAAGGTAGCGTTCGGGGACCGAGTCGTTACCTCGCTCAATGAACAGTTAAGCCACCAAGCCACAGCACCTGTATACGAGAGAGCAAGCCTCTGGGGGCGAGAAGAGGTTTTAGACTGAAGCAATGACGTTGCGCCGTAGAATATAAGGGAGGAGGAAGTACCTCCTCCACGTTGCATATGTCAGTCGTCCAGCCAATGGTGGCTGGCGTAATGAAATAATGGCTTCTGGGGAACTCGCGAGGGGGCGTGTCCCATAGTGAGATACCGAATGAATGCTTGAAAGAGAACTATTTATATATTTAGTATGCTGCCTCAGCGCCCAAAATGTCTCTGGCCACGCTACTCTCACCCGGCAGGAATCAAGCGCGTCTCCCCTGGAGTTGAGCCTGTCACTTATCAGCCAATCAAAAATAACGAGAGGGGCTACAAAATAGCCAATCAGAAAATAGCACTATTGTATCTGGGTAAGATTTAACGCAACAACCAATGAAAAAACACGTATCCTGGAATTATTGAACGCGAACCTGTTTCGTTCACCTTGAAGCTTCGAGCATCAGTTCATGGTTTCAGCACAGAGTAAGTCATCTTTTAATGTTACAACAAATCCACAACTTGTTTGACACAAATAATGACAACGTGACTGCTGCTAGAGAATGTTTCCCAGACAATTAGCATCAGTTGTTCATGACTGTCTGTAACTTAGCCAACAGTTTCACAGCCTGTTCATTGACAACACTTGCTCAGAACAAGTAGTCTATGCCTAGTCATAGCCTACTTTCGTTCACACGATGACTGACATATTGTCACATTCTAAACATCTCTCACTCCAAATAGGCTTAATCATTTTATTAGCACTAAACAAATTAAAGTGTATTGCATAGCCTATTGTTATAGGTCACTTTTAAAATCATCATATAATTATATCCTGACCATGGATGCATTAATCATTGCATCTGTATTCAAAAATGTCAGGTAAAAAGCAATTAAGCATCCTCTCATTCACCATGAGAGGAAAGCCCCCTAAAAGGTCCAGGTTAGTGGATGCTCAGAGGTGGTGAAAAAGCCCATTATTGAATTGTCAGTGCCATGTGTCAAATATTTTCTTTTGCAAATCTGAGCAATTATAAATTATACTTTTGCCCCATTTTGACT
This sequence comes from Alosa sapidissima, assembly GCF_018492685.1. NCBI lineage: Eukaryota > Metazoa > Chordata > Actinopteri > Clupeiformes > Clupeidae > Alosa > Alosa sapidissima. Next base: position 31,588,398 of record NC_055962.1, on the reverse strand, counting down.
TAGGAGGGCATTGCTCCTACATACTAATCAAATGCCTGCTCTCTTTTGGAAAGCTGAGACACTGTTGGAAAACAGTGTGATGTAGCCTACTGACACAAAGTTACAAAGGCTAGATTATTATTTTCTTTTTCTACTGGATAACAAGCATCTTTGAACTGACCACATTTCAGCCCTCTAGGTCTTGACTTGATATGACTTGAGTCCTAGCATTAGGTCTTGTCATGCTGTGTGCAAAAGTAGATCAATATAGAATGACAACATGAGTACTTTAGCCAAGACTTATTTGCCAAGATATGCTCATGCATTTTGTAAAATGCCCTATGAAAACTCCCCATAGGACTTTGGGTTATCCAAAATGCATACAGTAGGCTACTGGCAATCAAATGCCTACTGCATATGAACCCCTTATAAGCATAATCTTGGCCTCAAATGAAAGGTATAATACTTTAAAGTTTCATGCTTGCATTTGGATTGTAGGCTACTTCAGGTTCTGATATAACTACACTAAATATGGAATAATTACAAAAAATACAAATCTTTACAATTTCTATTTCAATTAAATTGGTGTGTATAAGATGGGCTATATTTCTGCACAACTAATATTGGATCAACTGTTGACCGACCTGGGGCTGGTGTATGCTAGCTGGTGATGCTAGTTGCGCGTGTAAATTCTCACACCCCTAACCTTAAGAACGGCTCTAACCGCTGAGTTGGAAGCTTGGGCTTTTAGCTCAGTGGTTAGAGCGCTCGACTCCCATGCCGGTGTGTTGAGGTGGCGGGTTCGAGGGCCGTGAGCGGCGGACGAAACGACCTCTGGAACATCTGAAGGCATATTATTACACAGCAACAAAAAGTTGTAGTATTATTAATGAAACACCCCCATTCTCGCAACCCGTCTGACCAGCCACCCCTTTAACCCCCGGACGGGGGGGGAATTGTCGACGGGGAATGTCACTCTTGCCTGTCCTCAAAACTTGAGAGCCCTGTGAGATGTACTACTCAGTATAAAACATCTCTAATTTCCCCACATGAGATACACTACTCAGTATAAAACATCTCTTATTTCCCCACATGAGATACACTACTCAGTATACAACATCTCTTATTTCCCCACATGAGATACACTACTCAGTATAAAACATCTCTTATTTCCCCACATGAGATACACTACTCACTATTTCCCCACATGAGATAGGCCTACACTACTCAGTATAAAACATCTCTTATTTCCCCACATGAGATACACTACTCACTATAAAACATCTCTTATTTCCCCAACGAGATACACTACTCACTATAAAACATCTCATCTCGGTAACACTTTACTTGACGGGTGAGTTCATAACACATTCATAGCAGCTGTCTATAAACTGCACATAAAGCATTCATGACTGTTTCATGAGACATGACTCAACACTCATACCAAACCTTTCATGAATGTGGAAGACAGAACAACGACAACTTGTCAAAACAAAAGTGTTGAAGGGTAAAGTGTGGAAGTGCAGTCTTGAGCTAGGTGATCACACTCAGGAGGACGCAGAGGAGTAAGTTTGATGATGGGATTTTTATTTTTCCCAAATAAGGCCAGTATTTTGGCAATTAAGATAATAAAAAATAAACAAAAGAACAAAAAAATACTTTCAATAAATGAAACAAAAAATTGACACAGTTAAAATGTATATGAAACAGCAAAAAATATTAATTCATTAAACTATGAATCACTTCCGGTTGACCCGGGGGTTTCAACGACATTTAAACTGGACAGTCGCGGCACACATTCTTTATACAAACAAGACGAGACATGACGAAACACCGGTAAGACAAACATAACGCTGTGATAACACATGTATCTATTAAGGTAAATAAACGGAACAGTTAAGACAAAGACATTTGTGTTGCGTGGTTATTTTAACAGAATATGTGACGTGAATAATAAATGATTGTAAACAGTAAGCGATGTAATGATAGTGGTTGGTAGCATGCAATAAATGCACCGTAGAGTTTGATGGTAATGTCGACTAGTTAAACAGCTACGGGATTACGGCAGAGGTGTATGATGAATGACAATGTTAACAAATTATTTTAAAACAGTATGGAGGTGAACTGAACACATAGACACGTCAGACAAACACACACAGGTAACAATGACACTCAGTCCGTTTGTATACTAAAGGTAGCGCCTCGCTACCGTGACGGTGGGTATGCACTGCCCCCCCCCTTAAGAAGGAGCGTCCATCTCGTGGCGCGACAGAAAGTCCGCTATTACATTGTCCTTACCAGCCCTGTACCTCACAGTAAATTTGTAAGGTCGCAAGGACAGGTGCCAGCGAGTAATCCTGGAGTTAAAATCCCGCATGCAATGGAGCCATTGCAAAGGCCTATGGTCTGTCTCTAGGACAAACTCCCTCCCCACCAAATAGTACTTAAGAGCGTTCTAATGCCCATTTAATGGCGAGACACACTCCTTTTCTATGGTGGAGTAACGGGTCTCTCGAGGGAAAAGTTTGCGGCTCACATATTGCACGGGCCTTTTGTCCTCCCCCTCACCTTGCAGCAACACAGCCCCTAGGCCAAGGCCTGAAGCGTCCGTCTGCACTGTGAAGGGCAAGGAGAAGTCGGGGCTTTGCAGCACCGGCTCATGGCACATGCTCTCCTGCAAATCCCAGAAAGCAGTCTCACACTCGGGAGTCCAGACCACCTTGTTAGGACTGGTCTTACGAGTGAGGTCAGTCAAAGCAACAGCTCGACTTGAGAAGTTAGGGATGAAGCGCCTGTACCAGCCGACCAGTCCCAAAAAGGATCTCACGCCCTTCTTGGTTGTGGGTGGCTGGCAGCTGCGGACGGCGTCCACCTTGTTGACTTGAGGGCGGATAGTGCCACCACCCAGGACGTACCCAAGGTAGCACACTTCGGACCGGGCAAGCTGGCATTTGCTGGCGTTGACTACCAGCCCGGCCTGATAATTCCTCCGGAAGACGTCTCCCAGGTGCTCCAGATGCGCCTCCCATGAGGAGCTATGAATCACCACATCGTCAATGTATGCAGCGGCGTAGTCCTCAGCGCCTCTTAGCACCTGGTCCATGAGGCACTGGAAACTTGCTGCGGCACCATGTAGTCCAAAGGGCATGACCTGGAACTGGAAGAGGCCAGATGGAGCTCTGAAGGCCGTCAGCTCCTGTGCACGGGGGGAGAGTGGTACCTGCCAGTACCCCTTACACAAGTCAAGAGTGCTGAGAGACTCAGGCTTCCCCAGACGCTCCAGCAGCTCATCCACACGGGGCATGGGATAAGGGTCGAAAGCAGAAATTCCGTTCAGTTTAGAAAAGTCAATACAGAAGCGGAGTCATACCACGTCTTCTGCTGTGCCTGGGCCTTGGCCAGTTGATCATGGGCCATGGAGCTCATCTGGTCCAGCTTCTCCCGCATCCTAATGACATAGCCCGCTACGTTGGTCAGCTGGCGAGGAGCGTCCCCCTCCCAGCTCTCACGAAGGATGTCAAGTGGGCCTCTCACCTCCCGTCCGTACAGGAGGTCGAAGGGGGAAAACCCGGTGGATGCCTGCGGAACCTCTCTGTAGGAGAAGAGCAGGAAAGGGAGCCACTGATCCCAGTCAGCTCCAGACTCAGACACAAACTTCCGCAGCATTGATTTCAAGGTCTGGTTGAACCTTTCGACCATGCCATCAGTCTGCGGGTGATAGGGTGTGGTTTTGATACCTCGAATCCCTAACAGGGAGTACACCTGCCTCAGTGTTTTGCTAATGAAGTTAGTACCCTGATCTGTTAAAATTTCCTTAGGGATCCCCACACGGGAGAAAAGCTGGATTAAACAGTTGGCTATCTGTCTAGCCTTGGTATGTCTGAGGGGGAAGGCCTCGGAGTAACGTGTTGCATAGTCGCATATGACCAAAATGTAGCGGTGACCTGCCCTGATTCTTTCTAGGGGCCCTACTACATCCATGGCGATTCGACTAAAAGGTACCTCAATGATGGGAAGGCTGATCAGAGGTGCTTTCAAACCTCTCTTTGAGCGAGCAGTTAGTTGGCACTCTGGACATGATTTGCAGAACTCTGCTATGTCTCTCTGAAAACCTGGCCAGTAGAACCTGTGCTTAATTCTGCTCTCGGTCTTTTCTTTGCCTAAATGGCCAGACCAAGGAATGCTGTGTCCAAGATGCAGAACTTTGGCTCTGAGATGTTCAGGAACCACTAGCTGTTCTATGTCTGCACTCACTCTGTACAGCTTCTCATTATTTAAAACAAAGCATGTGTCACCCTCCTCAATGGCTTCCCTAGTCTCATCTGGGGTTTTTACAGCAGAAAGACAAGAGGTAAGTGTGGGATCGTCTCTCTGGAACTTTATAAGGTCTTCTACCAAGACTTCATTGCCCTCTAGAGGTGGGGAGTCTTTCCTGCACTGCCGTGCCCCTCACTTTTGCTCTGCGCCTTTCTGCCTTTGACTTTTTGGTTTTGCCACCAGGGCAACACTTAAATGGTAAGTTGGACCAAACCTGGTCTTGTTTCTCTCTAGCTTGTGCTCTAGTTGTGACAAAAGCAGTAGCCGTATTAACACTCTGTAAAAGATCAGTAAGAATAGGTACATCCTGGCCTAGAATCACCGAGTAAGGGCATTTATCTAAAACACCAACGGTTAACAAGTACCTCTGTCCGTTAATCTCCAAGAGGACCTCACTGGTCTGGTGCTCAGTCTCATCGCCATGGATGCAACGATCCTTGACCTTTCCTACAGGCTGGAAATCGGACTTTAAACAAGACTTAAGAATAAAAGACTGACTACTTCCGGAATCAACTAAAGCCTGCAGAGTCTTTCCTTTTACCTTTACTGGGACAGTGACATCAGACATACCAGGTTAAGTGTTTGGTAGGGCCAGGGAGATAACACAGTCTTGAGTCAGACACTTTCTTAACAGGACAGTTAGGCCTGATATGACCTTGCTGTCCACAACCATGACAGACAGGGGTTCTAGCTGTTGCAGCTGAGGTGGGGCTAACACTGTAGCTAACACTGGGTCTATTGGGGCTGCTAGAGGGCTTAAAAACACAACCACCATCACCCGCAGACTTACCAGATGCTGAGGTCTTCTCTGGCTCTCGTTGGGCTGCTTGGTGGGGTCTTCTCCAGGGGTCCTGTTGAGGGCCCATATGGTAGCCTCTTCTGGAGGGTCTGGCAGCCATAAAAGTATCCACCAGTTCTGCTGCTTGTGTTGAGGAGCGAACTAGTCAACTTGCCAACTAGTATTGTTCAGTTCATGTATATAACATGTTTTACTTGCTACCTGGATAATTTTTCGCTAATATTAAGGTAAGATGAATGATAAGATAGAGCACTGTGTTCGATGGGTTAACTAACGGCATCGCGGCAAAGGCAGTTAGCTGTAGGCTACAGCTGTTGAACAATCTCCGTGGAAACTATAGAATTTTCATGCCAGAAATTCCCTTTCAGTGCAGTAAATCCCTTGACGTTTCTCCTTAACTAAGGAAACATTTTAAGGTGTTCTGTGCAACACCCTTAAGTAAATCCCTTACCTGAGGAGAAATTAAGTCTTAAGGGTCATACTTAAGGGAAAAAACTTAAGGTGCTTTGTGCAACCGGCCACTGGCACTGTCAGGGTGATGGCAGCAGATGGGTACCTCTCCAGTTGGGTACCACTCTGAACTGGGTTTCGCTCAAGGTGTCTTCTTGCCACTGTCACCACGTTGATGCTAGGGAGTTCAGGCCATGGACTCTGTAAAGTGTTGTGAATCAATATCAATATTTAATATTTCTATATAAATGAACAGAATGGAATTACAATTGTACTGCCACAAAATTACAGACTTCTGGACCCAATTGCATGACACAGGGTTGCCAAAACACCTTATTAGGGACTACAGGGAGGATCTCTAATCGACAAACAGAGGTGAAATCCCAAACAGGCAGTCTTACACGTATATCAAGCTAATATTTGCTCATATTTATATGTTTATGTTTGTATCTCTGCATTGAGACTCACAGAATGCATAATCGCTTTAGGCTGCAAAGTAACCCCTCACTGCTCCCCGAGCGCCGCTGTAGCAGGCAGCTCACTGCTATGGGTTAGTGTGTGCTTCACCTCACTGTGTGTTCACTGTGTGCTGTGTGTGTTTCACTAATTCACGGATTGGGATAAATGCAGAGACCAAATTTCCCTCATGGGATCAAAAGAGCATATACTTATATACTTTTGCTAAAGCTTAATACTAAAGTGCTAACCATTTCAACACTGTGGTTTGGCAGTTTAGCTTTTATTTTTTTCTCTGATGTCACTTCTGTCTTTTGTCTCTAACTGTGTCTGGTCTGCCTGTTTGCCCCATGCAATGATGCATGATGTGAGTGGATTAAGTGTAAATCTCAATACTGACAAAAAAACAACCCTGAATAAAGTAACAATTGAGAATGTTTCACACTCTGCATGAGCCTGAAGGAGGTTTTACTGGATAACGTAAGCTGCACACACAACAGTATAGTAGATTCTTTGGGTTTCAGCCAAGATTAAGCTTTTTAATTATTCTAATTTTAATTCTTAATTTAGACCTATTTCTTACAGTCCCATTTATATTCCCATTTTGGGGAGAACATCTATTGAGATTGGCAATCTAAAGTTCTGTTTATTCACATTTTACTTGACTGACTCAACAGTGTACTTTTAAGCCCTAGACGCAAATGTGTCTTTGACACCTTTGAACATTTTTAGAATATTCTGAGAACTGAGAATTCTAAGTACTCATCACCTCTACCACAAACACCCCTAAAACACAGTTCTGCATAATCATGTGACAGGCTCTGAATGCAAATGCAACAACAACCCTATTCTGCAGTGTTTTACCCGTGGTAATAACCTAGCGGTAATAACCTTGCAACTAGTGTTGCGACCACCACGCGCGATATATAAATGGTTACAGCGCACCCGTGACGTCACATTGCCGCGCAACCAGTCGGGAGTGGCGATTATGTAGAAGCCTTTACTCTGCTGAGGGGTCTGCATTTGTTTCCTAGGACCAGGACTATGCAGGACTTTGCAGGATTGTGCAGGACTATTCAAGACTGTGCAGGATTGTGCAGGACCATGCAGGTGTCAGGATCCTGCCTGGATGGAGTGACTTTGTGCCACCCTGGTGGCAACTTTGTGTAGTGTCCTGTGTGTGCTGTGTTTGCCTGGTTCCCCATGTGCTTTGTGTGACCTGCCTGTCACCTGTCTTTGTCTCCGCCCCATCTCCTTATTTGGTCTGTGCTTCCTGTCTTGTTAGTTTTCCCTCCGTTTCTGTTTCCACACCTGTTCCCCGTTATTGTCTCGTTGGTCTCGTCCAGTCCTCTGTCTTTCTGTTAATTGGTCTGTGTATGGGTGCATTCAGAGCACCTCGGAATGACAAGGACCCATGGCTACTTTGTTTTTCTGACAGCTAGTGTTCAAGTGCTTTGCCATCGAATGTGTGACAAACACGGATGCCACAACAAAGGTTAAAACATACACTCACTAATCCTAAACAAACAACTGTATTTGCTTAAAATATAGTGTAAGATGCTCGTGAAAGAAAGATATGCAGCTTTTCAAGTGATAAAAAGGGCAAATTCCCAAGTTCACATTAAAACTGTTGGACATGAAAGGCCACATGGACTACAAACGAACTACAACGTGACGACAAAAGTGATGACGAGCCCCTAACTGGGCAACTCTGTTAGCAAAATGCGGAATGATGATGTTTTCACTCGGAGGAGGTTTTTCCGAAGCCCATGAACGCTAGGTATTTCTACCATCCTGTTTCTCTGTTCCCTGTCGGATTGGCTCTCTGTTTTGTCTAGTGCAAGTCATGCATGCAGGTAATTGTCAAGTTTGTGTAGTTAAAGTGTGTTTTCTGTCAGAAAGAGTCTTGCGCATGGGTCCTATATTCGTAACCCTGACAGCAGGATTGTGCAGGACTATGCAAAACTGTTCCGGACCGTGCTGGACTATGCAAGACCGTGCAGGACAGTGGCTCTTAACTGGTCTTGCTATGGGACCCAAAATTCCCCATGTTCATGAAGTCCCTATATATATATATGTGTAGTGTGACCTTGTACTGTGTCATTTCACTGAGGGACCCCATTCATACAAAAAAGAGAAAAAGTCTGCTTCAACCAGGGTTTTCTGCTCCCACTTGTTTTTATTTTTCGTGATGTTTCGGGTAATCACCCTTCTGAAACGTCACGAAAAAAAAAAACAAGTGGGAGCAGAAAACCCTGGTTGAAGTGGACTTTTTCTCTTTTTTGTCTGGTCGTTTGTTTGTCCTGCTCCCATGTCAGACATTTGGATGTGCGGACTTTAAAACTTACTCTTTGGACCCCATTCATACCCCATTAATAACATAACCCATGGTACATGATTGAGGGGCCCTATTAAGACATATCCCATAACGCTATGTTATTTGACCTACTCACAGAAGCAAAACAAAGACCAAATACTCATATATAATTATTATTATTATAATTATAATTATTTATATTTATTTTTTATTTATAAATATAATTATTATAATTATTATTATAATTATTATTAAAACAAGGGCATTGTACATTGAAATGATACTAAATTTCCTTTTGACTTCATAGACACATATGTTAACACTGATGGATAAGAGTAAGTAAGCACGCACAGAGATAATCCTCAAATATCCTCATCCTGACTGATAAGGAAGTGGAACAATCCATCAGCACCTTGGAAATCGCTATTGCTGTAGCTGTAATTCTATTAAAATGCTTAAATGTTCAAATATTTACATTTTATTCTATTGCTGTAACTGTAGCTCTGTAGCTTAAATATTTAAATGCTTAAATGTTAATAGCTTAAATGTAAATCTGGAAAGAGACAGTTTTGCCCACTGTAGGTCCGCCACCTGACGGAGGAAGCTGAAGCCATGTTACGAGTGTTCCAGGGAATATCATGTGGAAACACATTCATCCTGGTGATGGCGTCATCCTGAATACATCACATTATTTCAGCACCTGCAGCTCAATGGACTGTGAAGCCTCTGTAAATTGACAGGAATTATTTACCGTATAAAGTTTATATGAAATTAATACAAATAAAACCACTGAAGCAGTCTGACACTACTACACATCTAAAATATAATGTGTGTACTGTGTGTGTGGTGTATGTCTGTGTGCACTGTGTGTGTGGTGTATGTGTGTGTGTGTGTAACTGTGTGTGTGACTGTGTGTGAGTGTGTGTGTGTGCCACTCTCACCTCTACTTGTCTGCTTCCTCCTCCTCACTAAATGAACAGTTCCAATGAGTCCAGGTACAATCAGCACCAAGAAGAAGATGCTGAGTCTAATGGGGATCTCTAGGGAAAATGGATAGAAGATGCTCATGGATGACATAAACACATACCCCACACACACACGGTCACTGGGCCCCTGGGCACAGATGTAAAAAATGGGGCCCCCTGCCCGCCTCAGAAAGTCTAATTATATTTTTAAAAATTAAATATTTATAGATACAGTATAAAAACCTCTTCTGCTGCCAAGCGGTTTTAGCATCGCCTTGGATACTGTAATATCAGATGCGATGTTGATAAAAAAAAACATGTGGCCTAACCCTGAAGATCGCAGAGATTAGATACAGTAATTTTGTGCTTTTTCTAAGTTTCCCCCCTTTTTATCTGGGCTTTTTGCTGTTGTTTTTTGTTCAGAATGCTCTTGTGTGTTTCATGGATATTTTGTTCACTGTAAGCAATACTGTAATTTTTTTCTGTTCTATCATACTGTAAACAGTATTTCTGCTGTGCCTCCTGTAATAAACAGTAAAGGAAAAAAACTGATTTGCTTTTTACTGGAATGCTTTTGAATGTGAACATTACATGTTGACATACCGACCGGTTTGGACATACAGTTCCCAACCAAGAAATTTAGTGTAAAAACGGTGGATTGCATGTTTTGCATGCAAATACCTGTAAAAATGAAATATAAAAGTCTATGCAGTTTTTGTAATGTCAACAATAGCCAGTATTTTGAAACCTGGTGTACTTTGATTGACTGAATGTACCTTGTGAAGTAAAAACAAGTGTTGTTGCTGTTGTTGTGGTGGAAGTGGTAGTGATAGTGGTCGTTGTTGTCCTTTTTGGTGTTGGCCTTGCTGTTGCAGAGAGGAAGAAATGTCATTGTAGAGTGAAGATTAAAATAATTACCAGGGCAATCAGTAGAAAAGGTGAAGTCAATGTGTAGCATTTTGCATAGTGCGATAAATTACAGGAAAAAATATCTGAAGAAAACTATATTATGTACAACAGTAGACCAACTACTGTATATATTGTGTAGTCTTCAGTGAGAAAATCCCATAACCACTCACTAGTCTCTCCAATGGTGTGGGACACAGAAGCTTGAACGTGCCCTCCTGCAGTCAGCTGGCATCTCCAAGTCCTCTGAGGGAGAACGGGGTGCTTCAGAGTCAAATTAATGTCACATTGAGTTACTCTGCCAATCATGACGTTGTCTGAGTTCTGCACAACTCCTTTGGCATTCAGCCACTGCAGATTAAGATGCCTATCCTGGCCTAAACTGTTGCAGCCATCAAAGATGTTCAGGAGGCAGAAGATGATCACATCAAGTCCCTTTTCAGCCAGTCTTGAGGCAGCTACAAATCGAAAACACAATATAACTAACTGACTGTGCTGAAAAAGAGACACTTTATTTTTTAAGCCTTTTTCAGGCACACATGTGGACTGCAATTGCATTGTATGGTTAATCTGTTGGTTATTTTAATGCATATGTATTTCTTAGCCGCATCATTTTCAGGGTCAATGACATTTGAAGGGTAGTATGAGTGTGTAAATTCTAAACTAATTATATTAATACAGCTCTGGGGGAAAAATAATAAATCACTGCACATTTTTCTGATGTCATCCTACAGTTGCTAAGTGACATTCAAATGACTTGACAGTCCTATTCAAAATTAAGAGACCACTGCCAATTTGAATATGACCGTCAACTCATTTGAATGTCACTCAGTAACCGTAGGATGACATCAGAAAAATGTACGGTGGTCTCTTCATTTTTTCCAGAGGGTTAGGTTCATCCAGGAGGTATTGTTCAATTTGCTCTGTTAAGGGTAGATATTTATGAAATATGAATGTGAAAATGCATCTCATTAGAATGTGCACAAATTCAAATCTAAAACTGTAGTGCCAAATAGTATCTGTCTATCTGTCTATCTATCTATCTGTCTCTCTGTCTGTCATACTCACTGTGAAGAACAGAAAGGTGGACTTGAGCATCCTCTCCATATTTCTGTCCATTTGGGTACTGCTGACAGGTGTAGAGTCCAGCGTCCTCAGTGGTGACATCAGTAATGTGGAGAGAACAGTTGGGGAGCAGACTCAGCCTCTCAGCTCTCTGTGTGTTTTCTGGTCTGATCTTCCCAAGGGTGACTTCCTCAACAGCGGCTGTTGAGCTGTTCCTGCTGTAGATCCATGTAGTTGATGAACAGTCTCGGTGATATTGCACATTAGCACAGGGCAGAGTGGCGGCCCCTCCTTTAGTAGAGAACACAGCTGGGTTTCCATAGGCATCTGGAAAACACACAATGGCAATCAACATCACTAACAGATACGCAGTACGAGTGTAATTTTGCTCAAACATGGTCTGAAATCTTTTTATATGTCACATCAATTAATTCTCCTAAATACATGGAAATGTGCATATTTGTCAGAGCATTATATGCTGGGATATCTGTTAAGAAGCATGGAGTAAAGGCTGAAGTGATTACAACTCTCTGAATTATCATCTTAATGCTGGTTACATTGTTAAAGTGTCCAGTTTTAAATACCAGTGTCGCTGTTTTAAATGTAAGTCAATTGAAGTGTGCTCTGTGTCTGCATTCAAATCAACTTGAAGCCTACATAACTCCGCATAGCTACTTTAATAGATATGAAACTTGTTGAGTCTCACCTTGCAGTAGCAGCAGCACAGTCAGCAGTAGTCCCACTATTGGGTTGTGCAGCTTTGCCATTTCCTCTGATCTCTGAGCTGGTGTGTGTCTATTCTGGGCCTCACACAGGGTGTGATGATCATTAATCTGCTCATTCCACATACATCACTTCCTCATAAGATGACATAGTGCTGCGTGCTGACTACTGTACCCCAACCACAAGCCATAGCTATATTTTAACTTCTCTAATAAGATAATTGTGTTGGTAACTTTTCGAGTGCTATAGCTGCATGCTTTACATTCTGCTTCTTGTCCCATAATAGGGCCCACATGAGATACACTACTCACTATAAAACATCTCTTATTTTCCAACAGAATGAACTGTTTATGGTCACCAGAGGCTGAAAGGTGGCACAGACTTTACATTTATAATAATTTCTTTCAATTAATAATTGTGCAACTAATATTTGCTCATATTTATGTTAATATTTGTACCTCTGCTTCGGGATTCTTGCAGAGCTTTAAGCTATGAGAGTGTAGGCTGCTGACATCCTGACACTCTGGTTTGGCAGTTTAGCTTTTTTTTCTCTGGTGTTAGAGGGCCATCTCATAACTGTGCTGTCTGGTCTGCCTGTTTGCCCCACGCAATGATGTGTGATGTGAGTGAATTAAGTACAAATCTCAATGCTGGAAAAAAACACTGAATAAAGTAACAACTGAAACAAATGTTGTACATTCCGAATCAGGTTTAGCTGGATCCATAATGTATTCTTTGGGCTTCAGCAAAGATTTAATTATTCTGATTTCAACCCTTAATTTAGACCTATTCTTTAGAATACTTTTTATACCGTAAAACTTCAAATAATCGCCTGGCGTGGCTACAGGTTTGGGTTAAAGGCCGGTCTCCAGTAGAGGCCTGGTCTGTTTTTTAGTTTCGGGTTGTATTTAATCTTCTAAAACCCGTCAGATCGTCTGTTTAAAGATTCGCAATGACACGAAACCGTTACAGAAAGGAGGTTACAGCAGTGTGAATTAGATGTTGCATGTCGTTACAAGCCGTCGCAAAGCATTCACATGTCTGGTCACAGTTTTAGAATGTTCATTCAAGTTGCTGCTCATCTCGTTGCGAATCTTGGGTGTGATTTGGGCTTAAGTATGGCGCAGACATCCAAACCTGCAAAAAGTCATTTCAGGGAGGTATCACGACCCCCCCCCCCCCCCCCCCAAAAAAAAAAACTTTAGCCTAGGCCTACTTAATGTCTAGTCAGTACACCAAATAAGGAAGGCATAGAAATTGTGAATATATGTAGATTTTGGCAGTTTTTTTTTTTCATGTAGCCTTGGCAACTAGCCATCTAGTAGGCTATAGGCCTGAACAATATGCACATGAATTGGCACTTAAACTCACCTCAACATGTCTTTTGCAATCATTTAACCCGGCATGGGCAATGCTAAAGTCACTGTTACAAACAGGGCAGCATGATGCAAGACTAGGCCTATCATTATTTTTTACTCTTATGAGACAAGGGTAGCCTACATTTTCCTTTTTTTGAGGCACTGACTCTGCTATGACACACCTGTTCCTATACACTGAACTGATTGAAGTTCGGGAGAAAAGAGATAACTTAAAGCCCACCTACACTGAAAACTGATTGGTTGATTTAGCGAAACATGCCAATCAGGAAGCTCTCTGTCTTGGATGCGCTCAGGCACACACGCACCACCCCTCTCTCTCTCTCCCGTCGTGTGCGCGCTACACTCAGATGCGCACTCTTGATAGCTCACTCTAGATTCCGGGAGATTTTATCTAATTTGCGGGCGTCAGGGATCCGCTATCAATATGCGGGAGACTCCCGGAACTTCCGGGAGACTTGGGATGTCTGCGCACGTTATGATTAGATGGCATTAAAAGACTGCGGTGGGGAAAAGCTAGAGTTCCAAATTGTATAACTTGTTTTCCAATATGAACTATGCCTATATGTCAGACTTCGTCATCGTTCAATTCATCCCTTGTGTTTAAAATTTGCGGATAGGCCGATGGTAAGCTTGTTTTTATGCTGGCAACAAAACCAGAACGGTTCGCGAACGTTATTCTTTATTCTAAATGCCATGGCGATAAAGAGAAAGAAGTCAGAAAAGGAATATAGGCTACCTTAGACTAGGCTATATCAGAGCCCGTCTACGGACATTCTCTGGCTATATAACCTATTGAAATAGGTTAATGATGTAAAGTCAAGTGCGCTTCTATGGGACTGGTGTGTGCGCGCACAGTTTTTATTGATGAGTCGGAGTGGCAAGTACTGCGCACAGTTGCAGTGGAATGTGGCTGCCCAGGGCATTATAAAACTTCTCACTCTTAGACCTACTCATACACGGCGGTGAAATGGCGTATTTAGCTGTCTAAATTCGAATCATATGCTGGGGGAGAAATCGTCAGACATCCATGATTATTTTGTTATTCAGCACCCCTGGTCAAAAATATGTTCCAGCGCGCCTGGAAGTAGGCTATGATTTGAATGTAGACTGTTGTCAAATTTGGCAAATACAAAACAGGAGAAACAATATGGTTCATGCTCTCTCATGCTGTTTCATTCGTGCCGAAAAGGAGGGAGAATTAAACATTAACAGCTTAACTCTCAAAAAGAATTTCAAGTTTTTGCCTGAAATTGCACTGTGCCTATTTACAAGGGCATTGTTCCCACCGCTTCTGGGGCCTACCATGAAATGTTGGACCTCTATAGAAAGCTGAGAACCTCTAGTTTTCGTAGGAAACAGTCAAAATAAATGTGTGATGTACTCACAGAGTTACAGAGGCTAGAATATAGTTTGTTTCTTTCTGCCGGATTACAAGCATCTCTGAACTGACCACATTTCAGCCCTCTAGGTCTCTTGATATCCCTTAGAAACACACCTGAGCCCTAGCACCAGGTCTTGTGAAGTTGTGTGCAAAAGTAGATCAATATAGAATAAAAATATGAGTGCTTTAGACTATTATTTGCCAGGGTATGCCCATGCGTTTTGTAAAATGCCTATGGATACTCCCCATAGGACTTTTTGTTATCCAAAATGCATACTGACAATCAAATGCTTACTGCACATTAACCCCTTTGTGTAGAAGCATAATCCTGGTCTCAAATGAAAGGTAACACTTTGAGGTTTCATGCTTGTATTTGGATTATACTTCAGGGGTTCTGATATGGAATGACTACACTAAATATGGAATGATTACAAAAATGTCTCTATTTTTGCATTTACTTTGTTGGTTCAATGAGTGTGTATAAGATAGACTATACATCTGTACAACTAATATTGGATAACACAACATGAAGATTCAATTTCTATGGATTCTTGTGAATATTTCAGTACCCAATATGTTGCATCTACTTATTGTGCTGCAGCTACACTGCAGCCAGAAGTCAGGGTAGCACCAAAAGCTGAAGGGGGGGAGGGGGGCATTTTGGATAAAATTTAATTGAGACATAATAAGATTAATCTGAGAATGTAAAGCACTATACGGATTGTACATGAAAAAAGTTGTCATTTTTGGATTCCCAAGAGTCAAAGCTTTGAAATGGTGTATAACATTACTATGCTACATAGCAACATGGTGCAATTGATTTAGAATCTTGGGGGGAGGTGGGGGAGGGGGGTAACCATCCCGCCGGCGGGACACTGAAAGTTAAGCACGTTCCACTTTTGCATAAATAATTCCTGGACGGTTTTGGTCAGGGCTGATAATGCAACTGTATTTGACAAAGGACCGATATAGGCCATTTGCTAGTGACAAAATATGAGCTTTCAGTGTGATACGATCTCTTTGTAGATTACGTTTAATTAAAACGTGTTTCATCTGTTCTGGCTATCCCGTTTGGATCTTACTGTATCTCACTCAATGAACAACATCTCAACACTAAATGATGATGATCCGTAATTGTCATCAGATAGCCTAGTCATATAGGTAGACATTCAGTGTGTTTGAAATAATTAATTCGATAATATTTTCCATCTTTGCATAGGAAAAGTTTTGTGTAAAGGGAATTAAAGGCCTGTCTCATATAGACGCCTGTCTCTAATACTAGCCGGTGCAGTTTGGCGATTTGGGAAAATAAAAGCCCGGGCTATTATTTGGAGTTTTACGGTATTCCTATTGGGGTGGGGGTGGCGTTTATTGAGATTGGCAATCTAATGTATGTACCCACTGTGCAAATGTGTCTATGAACATTAGAAGATTCTGAGAATGAGCATCTCACTTCACACACCCTCAAACATCCCCAAAAATACACTTCTGAATGCAAATGCAACTACAAGTACCTCTGCAGTGTCTTGCTGGTGGTGATAACCCTAATGGGGGGACTGGTAACATCTTCACTTGATCAACTACATGCAATTACTTTTGTCTCTTATAAAGGCTGTTAGGATGGGATTTTAAAGATACATCAAATTCCATGCAGTGTTTTCTGAATGCTTATAAGTATAATTGAACTTAAAGGTGCTCTGCTGTGATCTTTTATACTGTACAGTATAGACCTACAGTAGGCCCGCACATAAGAAATCCGGCAAGTTTTCACATAGATCTCTTTTTCTCGAGGTCACCGAGTACTGTTGATACAAAAAAAACAAATGTTTATTTATGTATTATAACCTCTTTATTCTAATACTCATTTTTGGTTTTCATGAGCTGTAAGCTGTAATCATCAAGATTACAACAAAATTGGCTTGACATATTTCACTTTATATCTAATTAATCTAGAATATATGAAAGCTCCACTTTTAGACCCACCTGTGTACATAGTTCTGTGCTCACCACACTACAGGGGCCAACAACTGAACAGAGCTGATGTGACAAGACTATTACCCGTATGAGGCAGCTGCTCTGCCCCCAAGTGTCACATCCTGGTCACTGCACAGCCCTGGCCCAAAGCAGGAGAGTGGGGGACCCGCAGTCTCCCATTCAGCCCCGCAGGACGTCATTCCCATAGTCTCCAGTACTGCTGTCTTTCACTAAGACACACAAACGCTCTAAAATCAACAGAACACTAGTCAGTCAAGGACCACAAAGGGCTGAACATGTTCTGTTGAGGAGGTCCTACACTAGCCTGGCCCCGCCCACCTAGATCTTCTTTCTGGGAGATCTGGGGCTCTGGGCCCTATTTTAGCGATCTAAAACGCATCAGTGAGTAGCTTAATTCAATTTAGTGGGTTGTCCAGTCCACATTGGGAGTGGTTTTGTTATCAAACATTATCTAATGTCGGGCGGATGACGCAACAAGGTGTTCCTATGTTTCTTAATCAGTCATGGGGGTGTTTTGGGCGTATTTAAACCAATGAGAATGACATCTGTCATTCCCTTCACAGCAAGCAGCGCAACTTCAAACAGCGCATCAGTATTTTGCCAGTCAGCGGCGCATTTGAAGGAATCTGCTTGCATGCGAAACCATGTATAGAAGTTTTATACATGGTATACATGTATTCACAAACAGGTTTCAAACAGGTTGTGACTACATGCATTCTGCACTCACCTATTATTTGAACTCAAAGGCAAAGTGAAACTCATCTCGGCAAAACAGTTTAACACAGTTATTTACTTTCACTACTGATTGTCAAGGGATTACAATCGAAAATGTAGCCTGAAAAAAAGCAACCCTTACCCCAATAATGTTCGAATGACTGAATAAAAATCCTATGACTATTTATGTTGTTGTTGTTTGGGATTGCTTGCTAAGGGCTGTTTACATCTCATGACAGTGCGTCTTCAGCTGTGCTTTGCATGCACCTTTCGCTAAAGACCAGGTTTTTCTTGGTCAGTGGCGTAATGATTTTTAGAGGGTGTAAGATAGCGATTTTTGGATCATGCGCCAGACAACACCTTCTGCCACACCCCTGGGTGCAAGGCTTAATAAAAGTGAAGTGCATGTTGCAAAATCTGCCACTGACTGGGTGTAAGATAAGAATAAGCTTTGCGTCACGCTTTGCACCACTTTGTATCACGTTTCTGATCGCCAATATTGAGCCCCTAGTCTGAAACACCATAGTTCCTAAAGAAAAATGTCAAGCCAATCAGTAATAAGAGGGGAAGACGAAACCGAAACTTATTGTGATAAACAGTATCAGCAACACCTGCAAACATCAAAAAATGCAATTGGAAAAATGCAGAAATGTATTTACAGCAAAGGTAGACCAACATACATTGTTTCCTGATTGTTGATGCTGTTTTTTGTCAGTTTGCAAAGTTTAGGCGAAGTAGGACGTAACGTTAGGTATCTCTGATCAATGTGATTGTTAAGGCTGGACCAATAATTTCAAAGTTAGTGCCCGCCTCGATCCAAGTGTTGGAATCCCAATCATGAGTCACCAGACTCTATTCGCTTTGTGAATTAGTCTGGATTCTTCCAGGCTAGTCCTCCACCCCCCACCAAATCCCTCAAAACAACAAACAATTGAAGTCAGTATAGGTGTAGCATATACTCAGACAAGACTATATACAACCCCAAATCAGAAAAAGTTGGGACGTTGTGTAAAATGCAAATAAAAACGTAATGTAACTAGATGTACCGCATAGCGGTACAAAATATGACCGCCGCTCAGTCCTGTACATCCGTTCCGCGAAAATGAATCACACTAATGAATTACTTCATCCCCCACTCTTGAAACTTTTGTGTATGCTTGTTTGGCATGCCTGTGTGTGTGTGTGTGTGCGGCTGCACAGAAAGTAGCCTACTGGTGCTGCAAAGGTGAATAGATTGTAGAATAGCCAAAAAAGTTGTAGCATTGTTATAAAACCTTTAAAATCTCTAAACAATCACAAGTAGGGCAGTTCATCACAGTTCATCCATTGCTACTGGATCGATGAAAGGTCACTTACACCTGTAGGCTACATTGTATTTGGGAAAAGCAGAAGGTATCAGCATAGTGTTATATTTTTATTTATTTCTTATTTCTTTATTTATTATTAAACAAAAACATCTCTGTCAGTTCCATGCAGTTTTCAACAGCTATCAAAAACAAAGGTAATTTTTGGATGGATGGATTTTTTGTGAATGTTTCTTCTTCTACATAAGATTTTAGTCATCTTTAGTTCATGTGATACTTTATTGTCAATGTACAAATTAAGTAACAGTAGTCTGAAACAAAACGCAGTTTTACATCTAACCAGTGGTGCAAATAACTGACATCCAAATGGGCCTTGATGAAAGACTAGACTCGCTAGACTGTTCATACACATTTTAATGGGCCAAGTTGAAGAGCTGTTGTCCGTTATTGTTTGTGCAAATATAGGCTGATTCATGTTCCCTTGCATTGTGTAACTGAGGTCCATGGCTAGTCTGGCTTTCACGATACCAAGTTCAATATTTTAAGAAATCAAAAAATAAATCGCCGGCAGATCAGGCTGGGTTCACCATGGTAGGCGCCCGATATTGTTTAATTTTCCGATTGAGATATCCACGCTCTGGCTATTCTAAATGCAAAAATGCATCAGGGAGTTATGACAAAACCGTAACTGTTAACAAACTAGATCCTAATAGAAAGCTGTTAGCTTCCCTAAGCTACAGGTATAAGGTAGGCCTATTTACAACATAAATTGTCAATAGGCTATGCTGGCGACACAAATATAATCTCCTGTGGAAACCAATGGCTTACGCCTACAGTATCAAGCGGACTTAAGCTGCCACATCGTGGCGAAAAGTTGTAATAAAATTCACGCAGCTCCGTGAATCACGGAAAGCGCGAATGAAGTAGTCACTTCTAAATGGGACCCACTACACAGTAGCTTAAGGTTTGTTGCTAAAGCAGCCATAATGAAAGCCATAATGAAAGTGTCATTGTTTGGATACTTCACGCACACACATGCTTTTTAATCTCACAGACTACAACTACCAAGCTGGGATCAAAGCACATAGATTCCCCTCTCACACCCTGCACGCACTTAAAACAAATAAACAGGCTTCTCAGTCTCACGCATGCATAGCCATAGGTAAAACTGTATCAGACCGGTGTAACGTTGGTAAATCTTCCATTGCACAGAATGATTTTTGTAGCACGTGCAACAAATAATATTACGATTATGTGTACAGCCCTGCCTTGGATACTCTCAAAGTGTGCTCTAAAATATTTGGTTTAGATGTAGATCATCACGGGTGCGTTAATTTTGAAAATAGAGTATTGAAGTAGCCTGGGTGTTTGGGAATGAACGTTAGCTCAGGTGCTTTTTGAGACTTTTTGTGGTCTTAATGCAACACTTTACAAAGCACTGACAGGGCCACCAAGGACTGTGACCAAATCAACAGCAGAAAAAAAACTATTTAGGAAGCAGAAATGTCCCAGCCCGGTGTTTGCATCATAGACAGGTTATCTTTCAGCTATATTTTCCATTAGAAAACCATCGCGTTAGGGAACATTGTGGCTAACTTACTTAGCTTGTTAGTAGGCCAGAATGAGATGACAGTCGAAAGATACAATTACAGTGCTGCTATCAATTTGCTTGGTATAACCGCATTTATAGTTTTCTACAAATGCAATCAAATTGGCCTCCATTACTCAACCAATGCTAACGGTAACATTATTGTACCTAGGTCCTTATTGATATTATAAGATTAACTTACCTGCAGTAAAAACCAAGCATGTCCGATAAACATTCTCAGATTTATTTCGGCTTCAAGAAGAAATGGGAATTACATTTCATGTGAAAATCCTCCTATCCTTATTAGACTCTGCGGTAAACTACAGTCCAGGAAGCATCCATTGTTTTTCCAACCCACTTTTAACTTCCAACAAAATTACGTCTCACTGCAACGATGCGCCATCTAGTGGACAAACGACTACGTATCACCAATACTGGAAATGCAGCCATGATGATGATGATGATGAATATTTGGCTTTCCTTTAATCCTACTGAATTTGTAATTATGTATCGGCCGTTCTAATTGCCGATACCGATAGTATGTGCGTGCCTGTGTGTGTGTGCATGTGTATATGTGTGCACTGCCATCTACAGGCCAATAAGTGTACAGTCACTAAATGTACACATAACCTAAATGTTTTTAGACCCCCCCATGGATGAAATTCTACAAAACGTGGCATACCCCCAGAGAATGCCAGGTTAATCATACACATAAAATTTGGTGCAGTTCTGAACATCTTAACTGAAGATAGGGGCGATTAAAGCAGAATGATATTGCATTTTAATTTTTTACCGGGGGGGGGGTGCAAATCACAAATGAGTGATTATGGGCCAGGTTGATGTGGGCCCTTGAGACCAACATACCATAAAAAATTCTTCATCCTCAGTGCCACGGTTCAGGTAGTTATTTAGGAAAAAATTAATTTTGGGGGTTTCGGGGGGCTCAGCGCGGTGGGGGAGTGGCCCCGGGGACCAAACGAATTTTTTCTGTAAAAGTCTAGTGGGGCTACATACCCACCAAATTTCATGTGCCCCGGTGTTTCGGTGTCCCGGGTATCATTGACCAAAAATTCAGGAAGTAGATGACGAAAAAAAAAAAAAAAACTTTGACAATCCCTATATGACCGCTATCTGCAAATTTCATAATAAACTCATATTTAGTTGCAAACTCATATTTAGTTGCAAAAAGGACACAGACAGCATATCAAATGTCGAAAATGACAAATTTGACTGTTTCATGGAAAATATGTTCATTTTGAATTTGATACCAGTGTAGCAGGTAGAACTTCTCTGCCTGCTATTTCCAGTAGCACCTGGCAGTGCTAATGAAGGGGGTGGGGCATAGGCAATTAAGCAATCTGGCACCAGTGGAGGGGCAGCAGCCAGTAGCAATGTAGGCTCCACTGGTGTAGCCCCTCTCTGTGCTATCGTCGTTTCCCTGTACATTTGTGGTTTTCTGTTATGTATATTGGGGTGTTTTCATTGTTTAATCTTCTGTGTTCTTTTAGGCAGCACAGTCATGATGGTAGGGTAACATGGGTCGTGCTGCTGTATTGTCTTGGTTTTGCTTTGGTTATTCGTTATGTTTGGTTTTTGTTTTGCTTGTCTTGTCCTTTTGTTTGTGTAATTATGACCACCGCGCAGCGAGGCGGCGGTCATATAGGTTTAGTCAGATTTTTTTTTTTTTTTTTTTTTTTTTTCCGCATGCCCAAATTTCCGTCAAGGATTCCCGAGACACTGAAAGACCGGGGTACACGAAACTTGGTGGGCATGTAACCCCACATGGATAGCATGGAACCATCGTTTTTCGTTTTGATCTGTAGCCCCCTTGCTGGACTGGACCCCCGAAAGGAGGGTAGGGCAGACCTTTCTGTGAATATCTCGAGAAACGTAGGGTTTAGGAGGACCATTTTTTTTTGTATGTTAATCTCAAGGGGCCATGTCAACCCATTTCATAACTACTCATTTCATGTATAGCGCCACCTAGTTAAACACAAAAAAGTAAAAATGAGGTGTTGTAATTGCAGGTATCTGTGACCTAACATAGTCAAAACTGCACGAAATTGGAAGTGTAGGATCATTATGACACCCTCTGTATGCACGCCAAGTTTCGTGGAATTCCGTTCATGGGGGGCCACACAATAAATTAATTTATGTTACTATACACCAACTGGCCTGTAGGTGGCCGGAGACAGTTTTCTGTGAATATCTCAAGAACCGTAGGGCCTAGGAGGTCCACCTTTTTTATGTATGTTGGTCTTAAGGGGGCATGTCAACCCATCCCATTACCACTTATTTCATGTATAGCGCCACCTAGTTAAAAATTAAAAAGCAAAAAATTAGGTGTTTTCATCACAATATCTCTGGCTGACATCGTCAAAACTGCACGAAATTAAAAGTGTAGGATCATTATGACACCTCCGAATGCATGTGAAGTTTTGTGTACTTTCGTTCATGGAGGGCAATACAATAAATTAATTTATGTGTACATTTAGTGACGTACACCAACAAGGATTCCCGGGACACTGAAAGACCGGGGTACACAAAACTTGGTGGGCATGTAACCCCACATGGATAGCATGGAACCATCGTTTTTCGTTTTGATCTGTAGCCCCCCCGCTGGACTGGACCCCCCGAAAGGAGGGTAGGGCAGACACAGTTCTCTGTGAATATCTTGAGAACTGTAGGGCCTAGAATGACCAATTTTTTCCGTATGTTTGCCTCCAGGGGTCATGTTAACCCATTTCATGTGCACACATGTGCACAAACAGATACACACGCACACACATACATTCACAGTAATCATACGTATGACACACACTCACACAGTAGACATATGTACGCATGCATGCACAGGCACATACGCAGGCACACACACAACATAAACATGTACATGCACACATGCACACAATTCAAGAATTTCTCAGAATTATGAACAGGCAAGATGAAGGTGGGGTTGTATAAAATGAATTTTACATGTGAAATCTATGAACTAATCATGTTTTGGTACTTGTTGTCTAGTAGATACCAGTGAGAATTGAGTGTGGATAATGCAATTTAGTGAGACAGTTAGAATCATATAGGCCTTTCAGCGTGATTTATTTTTGTGGGAAAAAAGATGTTCCGCTCTGCGGTACATCTAGTTTTTCTTTTTATTTAGTAGGGAGGTGGCTCTGAGGGGGGGCTAGTTTAAGCACATGTGTGGTGTTTCTGGTGTATTGCTTGTAGATTTGCTGTGTACCTTTGCTGTGTAACAGGTGAACCTTTCATGATGCTTGCATGGTATTGGTGTGAAGTTCCATATTTGCCACCCTCAGATCTCCATTTCCCAACCCTTGTGTCTTAATAAATCTTTTTATTTCCTGGAATTCATGTTTCCACTGTGTAATTTTCGAACCTGTGAGGGCTGTCTCAGTTTAGAGGTACGATCTCTTAAAGATTCCCTGATGCATTAGGCCTCAGGGTGGCGTAGTCAGGCTACTGTGATTGGCCCCTTGGCCCTTCTTATGTACCACCCTGTTACACCAGCAACAGGTTTTTTTTAAAGAAAAAAAGTTCTCACAGGGGTAACAAAATGCTGGAAACATTGTGTAATGATAAAGAATGTTTCATAACTAATTAGAGTAGCTGGCAACACGATTGGGTATGAAAAAGCATTTGCATTTCACACAACATCCCAACTTTTTCTGATTTGGGGTTGTATCACTCTTTAACCTTTTTAACAGATGTTATAACGTCATGTACACATTTCTGGCAAATTCTTCATTATACTAAATGTCTTTCTCACTTTGGTATAGATACCTGTCCTGTAACTAACATGGCATGGGGACAGAAAACCAGTGAGATCATAAGAAATAAGATCAATAAATTCTGAAGCAGTACAATTCATCAGCAATCCATCAGGAGAGACACAGCTCTGCTCACTGTGTGCCTGATGGAGCAATCTGTATCACACAAGTTTCAGGGAATATCATATAGAAACACATTCACCCTGGTTACCTGTTAGAATAGTCTGATTGGATTTTAAAGAAGTCATCCTGAGTCCACCATATTAATTCAGCACCTGTAGTTGGGGGATCCTCTGTGGAATGACGGAAACTAACACCAGTAATAAAATGAATATGACATTTTTATGAATACATCTACTGATGCAATCTGACACTACTATACATCACAAATATAATATGGGAGATTACTCAGACCTGTGTGTGTGTGTGTGTGTGTGTGTGTGTGATTTAACTTTATTGTAATTTCTGATGCATTGCATACAAAAACACAAAATTGCATTTATCAAAACCCACCCCTTTGACAGAGACAGTATAAAAAGGCAAAAAGCTGGAAGCTTGTGAATAAATAATTTTAAAATATTCAATATAATTTAAAAAAGAGTCATTTCACTCTAAATTGTGTATACATGCATTGCTATGCTTGTTGTGGTGCAATGTGCTGGGCTTTCAGAAGTCTAACAGCCTGGAGGAAAAAACTGCTCAGAAGCCAGGTGGTTCTGGACTGGTTACTCCTGTATCTTTTCCCAGACTGCATGGGAGAAAACAGGTTGTGAAAGATGGGAGGGGTCTTTGATAATATTGCAGGCTCTTCTGATGCAGCGTTGGTGGTAAATGTCCATCATGGATGGCAGGGAGGCTCCAATGATTCTCTCTGCTGCCTTCCTGACCCTGTCTAGCTGTTTCCTGTCCTCCACTGTACTGTTACCATACCATGAGGTGACAGTATAGGCAAAGTCCTTTAAGGCAAGTCCCTCCACTCGGCGGCCATTTGACAACGCTTTTTGGGCACTCGTCGGGCATCCATTTCGGCAGAAATGCGCGTGCGCAAGGCTTCACGACACCAATCTTGCTCCAGCAGCGAGATCACAACACATGATTGGCACGATGTCTTCACAACACACCATATTATTGGCTCAATGTATTCACATCACACCACATAATTGGCTCAACGTATTCACATGTCGACATTTTGCCGAGGAAGGGGTGGGATATGTGTAGACAACGGCCATATTGGCGTGACAAATTAGTCCTATGCATTTCTATGGAGTATTTTTTGAGTGCTGTGTCTCCACATTAGAAAGTCTCTGGTATAGGTGAGCAGGCTCTCAATAGTGCCAGATTGTGGCACTATAGGCCTGATGTGGGGAGGTTTGCCATTTTCAGCCCGCGGATGGGGTGAAGCCGCTTATAGGCCTTCTTGCTGATGGAGGTGATGTGACTGTTGGTGGATAGGTCCTCCAGCAGCTGAACTCCCAAGAACTTGGTGCCTTTCACCCTTTCCACCACTGACCCATCAATGATCGGTGGCTGGTGATGATCAGAACGGGTCTTTCTAAAGTCAACAATCATCTCCTTCGTCTTATTTGTGTTTGTGGGCGAGATTGTGTTCTCTCATGCACCAAATGACGAGCTGCTCCACCTCCTGTCTGTAGGCGTCCTCCACCCGTCATCTGCTGATTAGGCCGTTGTGCCACCGTTGTGCTGTCCACTAACTTTATAATGTGGTTGCCATCCCACCTGGCAGAGCAGTCACGAGTCAGCAGAGTGAACAGTAAGGGACTTAAGACACAGCCCTGTGGCGAACCTGTGTTCACAACAGCAGGTCTGAACATGTGTGTGTCTGTGTGTGTGTGTGTGTGTTTGTGAGAGTGAGAGAGAGATAGAGAGAGAGAGAGAGATTATGTGTGAGCATATACTGTCTTCTGTCTGTGTCTCCCAGACTGCATTTTCTCCATAATGCTGATTGTACCTAAGCTCATTGTTCTTTTAGTAATGTAGCTTTGCTATTCGGGGGTCTGGTTTGTTCTCCAGTCTCAGTGAGTGATATAAAAAACTCACACCAGGGTACAGTGAACTGACTTTTTTTACTCAAGGACCACATCCAACACACCAGTCATACCGCACTCTCCAACTCCCTCTTTTCCAAAATGAAATTCCTTTTTTGTATTAAAAGTAACCTAACAAAATCCTTTTACAGTAGGAAGGAGGAAGCAAACATGTATAGGAGAGAGTGACACATGCACACAGAGAAAGACAGAGAGAGAGAGAGAGAGAGAGAGAGAGAGAGAGTGAGAGAGAGAGGCTGGGACTCACTGCTCTAACCGCTTGCTGGGAGATGTAATATTGCTGGAGGTGAATTATAGTATTATCTGCTTTGTTTTGTATGCATCTACGTATCCAGCCTGCCTATTTTATCACCCAGTGTTAAGTGAACAAACTGTGTGTGTGAATGATTCAGCATAAATATACAGAGATTGTGAGCCCAACTCCATTTGTCTGGTTCTACTGTCCACAGTCTGACTCTCTATACATAAATAGTCATTAGGGGCTTTCACTGTTCCAGTTCTCTCCATTCCTCTGTATGGGCTGGGCAGGGCTTGGTGACATATATGTTGAAACCAAATCAGCCTATTCTCCCTGCAGTTCTCTGTGCAAGTACTATGCTGATGTGCAGTTCTCTACTCACCACACTACAGGGAGCAGCATGTGGGCTGAGGGGAGAGGATTGAGGCAGCTGCTCTGCAGTAGCTCCCTCTAGTGTCTGATTATGGTCACTACATGTCTCTGGGTCAGAGCTAGAGAAAGGGAGGCCCTTCGACCACCAGTACTCTACAGTGTCAGCCTCTTTCACAAACTCAGACTCACACACGGCCATCGCTTAAATTAAGGCCCTTGGAGTGAGACCAAGAAGATAACAAATGGTGACAAAGGGGACAAGCTCTCACCAATACCACAACCGCAAAAAATCACCAATGTAACCACCACCACCACTGGAAAAAACAACAATACCATCACCACCACAAGAAAAAACGATCAATCCACATAACATAGCCCAGTCAAGTTGACTGAGTTACGTGTGTGCACGTCTGCCAAGTTTATGTGTAATTCTTGCCAATAGGATAACCACTGGATCGGCACCACCCTACATAAGCGCTGTGATTCCACTTTATTCCCTTTCTCAACCACATCAGCCCTCTGATGAGATCTGCTGTCTCTGCCCTCCCTTAGTATTAAGAGTTCAGTCAGGATTCTTTGTGCACAGCGCATGTTGTAGCCTACATGGGCCCTCAATGGTGAATGATCTATGAAGTGCTGTCTGTTAAAAGTAGCCTTGGTAGGCCTATTCACCCTTTTTTTCAACAAGGGAGAGCCATAATTGTTAATGTTGTGTTAAACTTCACCTTTCCTTTCTAACCACCATCTGTCTAATAACAGATGTAATTGAGCCTTACTGTAAACTTTACTGTATGGTTATTATTGTTAGGCTACTATGGAATATTACTGGGATTTATTTGGTTGTTTTTCTAATAACTGATTCTCTTAATGTTAATGCAGTGATTAGTGTTGTTGTTAGCTGTTATAACTGCTTTGGAAAAATGCATAACCATTTCAGAAATGGGAGGCCTCCATTTCTGTAATTAAGTACATTGCATTCAGACTATTCATAGGGTGTTATCCCAATACTAATTCCAGATATTTTCCACCAAACTAACTACTTTCCCGTTAAGACCAATTTCTAGACTTCGTTTCACCCACCCAACTTTCCTCATTTTGCCAGATCTGGAAAACAATCATTCCTAATTCCGCAAGCCTACTTTTCTAGACTTTCCAGAGCCCTGTTTGCAGACCTGTAGTACAAACCAGACTTGCAGTTCAAATCAGTTTACCCAGACCGTCCAATGGGCCAATCTGTAACCACAGACAACACATTCTGACCATTTTCATATGCGCAACTTTAGCGATACGCAGTCATTCGGATCCGCTCCCATGTAATTGGTTCTTTCTTAGTAGTTTATAGGCCTAATAAGAGTTTGGTAGCTACTACTCAAATGTATTAACGTAGCCTATAGGCTAAGTGGTATAATCTCTAATGGGGTTAAAATAGCCTACAGCCTGCCTGTTTGCGTAGATTAGTCAAAAACGAGGACACGTGTTTTGTTTTTACTGTCGTATAGTGATAACACATTTTAATATGCCACACTCACACTTTCTGTCCTGTTCTGTCCAATGGAAGACACAAGTTCGCTGTGTGTGTGTGTGTGTGTGTAGCTTCTCTAGGCTATTTCATCCTCACCGACGACTTTTGGCCACTTGACGATTTCTGAACGCAAACGTAGCCTACATTGTAGTGTCGTCTACTTAAGACATGGTCATAATATGGGATGCCATTCACCAACAAAATGTGTTGTATTGTTGAAGCCTTTAACGCTTCTCTTCGAAAGACCTAGGCAGCGCTTAGTGGTCACTAATGAAGTGGTAGCCTACGAGTCACCTCTGGAGGGAGCCTGCGTATTGTTCGAAAAGCCGCCATGGTGCTTCTTACGTCACTCCTTGTGAGCACGGATGTGTGTGTGATCTGTGTGAGTGTGAGCGAGAAAGAGTGGTGGAAGTGTGCCTAGTACTACTGCTAGTGAGAAGCACGGCGAAAAGCCCGTGAGATTGTAAACGACAGAAAATAACAAGGATTTGAACTTCCGACAACTTAATCCACAAGACATGTTTATGGGTAAGCAACACACGGTTTGTATGCATGAGTTTTTGACGGACTTTGGAGTGTGGGCGAGTGGAGCTCGGTGGTGGTGACCACCACGGGATGGACTCACGCTCCAATCGCGGCACTGCAGGAGGAAACACGCGCCATTGAGGTTGATGTGCATGCGCTCTGACTGGCCTTTGCAGCCTAAGCACGATCTGCGAGTGGCGGCCTCCATTGCTGAGTTGGAGGTGTTCGTCGAAGAACAGAAGTCAAGAGACCTTTCAGCGAGAGAACTATAGGCAACAGTTCGATTTGGTTTGTACCCACAACAACATGTAGAGAGAAATAGGGGCACTGAAGGCGAAGCGCGGTGATATTCTGGACTAAAAAGTTAGACCACACCTGGCTAGCTCCAGGGCGGGCCTGGCAAAGAGCTACACGACGAAATTACGCGGCCAGTGTTGGGGTTTCGATGGGAAATCTAATTGGGTTTACATTAGATACGTTTAGAACTTACTTGTGTGACCACTGCTGAAATTGACTGATTGCAACTCGCTTTTAAGAGCCCGTGACCTTGCATTCACCAAGTCTTCGTCAACACAACTTTAGGCCTAGCGTAGCCGTGAAGTGGAGAGGCTTGACAGTCGAACAGGAAGTGAACTGAATTGTGTTTTGAATTTTAGCTACGCTTTGGTGGCTTTTCGAACATATTCTTTTATTATGTCAGTATTCAACTTCTAATAACGTCTAATAACGAAATTGGTTTAACTGTCATTTCGGCGCTAAATTAGTCATAAATGAGCCTCAGGGTAAAGGGAAATTAGGAGAAATCCATGTTTACATGTTGTTATACGCTTATAGCAAGCTTTTCCCCCAATGACTATTATATCGATATTTGCTCTCCATTGAAAATGGCACATGAACCTCAGTTAGTGTATGCCATAGGTGATATGGTTCCAGTGCGTTAGGGTCCCACAAATTTGACCAAGAAATTAAGTTGTTTAAACATGTATTCACCATAGTATTGGATATTTAATTGTGGTGTATGAATGGGAAAAAGCATTCCACGTTAGAGGTAATTTCCCACACTATGCCTTTGCATTTAAGCGTGTATGCATTTACACTTGGCCTTAATTAATGCTATTTGTAGCGCTTAACTGTATAATGCAGACATCTAGCCTACACATTGTTTCAATGTTATGTAGGCCTTTGGTCAAAGCTGTTATCTGACATTTCTGTAAACTGATTTTCATTAATTACTCTTTTTTATGTTTGTATCTTTTCTCTCCTCTTACAGAATGAGTCACCAACACCTCTCAGGACCTCAGATCTGTAGTCCAGAGCTGAAGCTGTGTGCAGCTTTGAAGCACCATTAAAAACACTCCACTCAGCTCTCTGCTTCAGCCACAGACAACAGACTCAGAGACATGACTGTCTCAGGTGATGAGGAAGAGGTGTAGGACGTGCGCCTCTCATCCTTTTTCTCTCCTCTGTCTGGTGTTGCTACGCCACTGACAAAAAAAAAAACAGCACTGTGATAACTAAGGATTAGCATCTGCTACTAAATCTAAGATGGCCAACCGAAGTGGCACTCTCTGGCCCTCGGAACACGACATGGACAGTGAAATCCGTGTCATGCTGGACAACGACTCAGTGTGGCAGGAGTTCCACAGCATCGAGACGGAGATGCTCTTGACGAGGAAGGGGCGCCGCATGTTTCCTTTCTGCCGCTACAGGCTGACAGGTCTGGCCCCCCGCGGCCTCTACTTCCTCGTCATGGACTTCCAGTTACTGGACGAGCAGCGGTACCGCTGGACAGTCGAGGGCCGGGTGCCATGCGGGCCGAGTGAGACGCATGAGGCGCGCGGCCGTGTCTACACGCACCCATCGTCACCCACCACGGGCTCGGTCTGGATGGAAGATCCGGTAGTGTTCCGTGCGGTGAAGCTGACCAGCAATCTCCAGAACAACGACGGCCTTGTTGTGCTGCACTCCAACCACCGGTACATCCCACGGCTGCACGTGGTGCCCTTTGACCCCTACGGGAGGAACACGGTCGACCTGGACAGCCCAGAGACGCAGACGTTCGTGTTCCCGCAGACGGAGTTCTACGCTGTCTCGTGCTACCAGAACCCCAGGCTCATCAAGCTGAAGATCAAGCACAACCCGTTCGCCAGCCAGTTCCGCCATGAGGAGATGCAGTCGGACCAGCTCATGCAGTTACCACCAGGTGGCGCTCATGAGTCCAGTGCTTCTCTCTCCCCCGATTCCAAGCACGCCAAAGGCAACAAGTGGTAAGAGGGGTCGCCACGCAACACACAAGCACAACAAACCAGACAGGTGCTGGCTCTGTAGTGAATTTGTTATCAGGATTGAGGGCAGGGCACATTTCAGTCACACTTTCTGTGGGCATGAGCACATCTCTCATAGCAACAACTCCTGCGTCTGAGGCTAAGCAAAACAAAAACATTTTATTTAAGCAACTGATGTTATTTAAGCAATGTGATGTTATATTGTCCTTTTTCAAAGGAGAAAAATATATCAAACATATATGTGCGCTTGCTGCAAAGCAAAATCCCTACATGACATGCAGTGGGTGGTGGCTAGATAGTAAGTTGGCTTGTTGTCGTAGCGGCAGGCAATTGATACAAACATGATATTCACTGTAAATTCACTGCAAACTTTTTGAGAAAGAAGCTTATTCACCGTCTACCCCAGAGTAAGATAGGAGGATACATACCCTTCTTGTCTCTGTGTTTGCAATAACCCAGTCTGATACCATTACCCTAGCTTAGCATAATTCACTAGAAGTGGGTTAGTCCAGTTAGCCTACAGCCCCCTTTTACATTACATTACATTACATTACATTACATTTGGCTGATGCATTTTAGCTATAGGCTAATTGGTCTAACCCACAAGGTGGCATGTTCCTTTAATCCATTTCACTGATATTGCAAAGAGTGTAAATCCACTGATGACAAAGTAGTTAGAGCGGACCTCCCAGATTCAGGAAGTAAAGAATTCCTGTGACATATTTGATTTAACCATTTACCAGCTAATCCTTATTAGTCATTATTAGTCTTATTAGCCAGCTAGGTTAGCAAATGAGTGATATCGCCTATGTTAAGCACATAGGCAGATCGAATAGACCCTTTCAACAAGGTAAACAAAAACAATGCTTGAACGTTCTATTTGGGCCCCAATCTACTTCCTCTGCATTAAGATAACATATGGAATGTTAAAAAGGAAGTCTTGTGGGGCCAACTATGATGCTGATAATGGAACTCTCTTGAAAGGGTCCATACACAGCAGGACTTTCTTTCTGAACCCGGGATACCTGCCTCTGAAAGTAGTGTTTTGTGTTTGGTTAAACAAGCCTTCCTCTTCTGACTTCCCCAGGGCTAAAAAGCGCTCATCTCTCCCCTCCTCTGCCGAGTACGGACTCGGTGCCTCTCTGGTGTTCAAGAAGAGGATGCACCTCTCAGAGCGGTCATTAGGCAATGACTCCTCGCGACTCTCAGGAGGCCTGAACTGCACCGAGGAGATGTTTTGCACGGACGACGAGAGCCACGATGGCGACGGTGACGACGAGTCCACTCAGTGGCCTCTAAAAGCCCGACCCAGCGCCCCCTCTCTAAAGAAGCAAGTCCCTGCTAAGTTCAAGTCGCGAGCCACTGCTTCCAAAGTGTCTGCACGCACCTTCACCTCAACGCCTCGGGTGATGAAAAGGCCCTCACTGACCTCTCAGAAAACACCAAAGATGCCCCCCCACAGGCGCAAGAGCACCAGCAGCGGGAAGAATGCCAGGGGTTCTAACGCAGTCACAGAAGCACCTTTAGAACCAGCGGAACCATTGGCTTGTGAGCTAGCTGTGGATGACGTAGAGGGCATGCTGTTTGTCTCGTTCTCTAGCAAGGTAATGAGCAGAGACCCTGTCTCCAAGGCTAATGAGAAATGCAGTACTGTGCAAAGTTACTTGTTTCCCTTGCATTTAGACTTTCTATGTGTAGATTTTTATACATTCTGTTCTGTTGATTAATACAAAAAACTATTCATGTGATTTCTTTTCACAACTTGCCTCAAACATTTGCTCTTGTTGCTGTAAGTCGCTTAGGATAAAAGTTAAGTTAAAGGATAAATTAATTAATGTAAGCGTAATTGTAGGTAAATGGTAGATGACGCCTGTATACAGTTGCTGATCCTGAACCCGTGGTTTAGTCTGTCTGCATTCTCAACACTTCCTCTGATGATTCATGATTCCTCTTTTGTGTAGCTTGCTACCTTTTAATTTTCTGAAGTTGTAAGTGGTGTACTACACGATTCTCTGAGACTCATCCATGATCATGTATGTGTGTGTGTGTTGTCTGCAGGATTCTCACGATACCCACGTGCCTTTGAAGAGGCAGCCACCTCCGTTGCCCCCACAGCCTCCGTTGCCTCCGCCACCTCCGTCGCCTCCATCTAAGTGCCCCCCTGTCCTGCAGGTCCAGGTGGCAACCAGGGCAACAGAACCTGAGGAAGTTACTGGAGGTAGGAACAACCCCCGGCTCTATTTGCAGCCCCCTGACCAAAGCGTATCAGACCTGTTCTTCTTCCATCGCCTGTCGACATCTTCCTCCCCTGTTGACAGCTCACTCTTTTTCTCCGTTCCTCTTATTCTGTGTGTGTGTGTGTGTGTGTAGAAGGTCCAGAGGTCCAGCAGGAGAGTATTGTGCAGCTGCAGAAGGTGTTGCTGTTGGATCTGGGGTTTATCAAACACAGACAGGTCATCCATCCTGCTCTACAACAGGGTAAGTCAACATCAGTTTTCTATCAGTTTCTGTTCGCTTACACACACACACACACACACACACACACACACACACACACACACACACACACACACACACAGGATGGTGCTGGTGGGGGCAAAAAACACCAAGGCCATCCTTGGAATTCTTCTCCAAGAAACTTCTTGCACACACACACACTCCCACACATATATCTGCCACCCATTGTTGATATTGTCTGTGCTAATGTGTTGTTTTCTGCTTACACGTTGAATGGAATGTCCACTTGATAATGGACCCATAGTGTTGTACCTCCACATGCATTCAGGCTGATTAAAGGTGTAATTCATGATTTTATGGACACATAGTGCTGCACCTCCTCGTGCCTTTAGACTGATTAAAGGTGTACTCCATGACTTTATTGGACCCATAGGATTTAGTAAACTACTCCTTGTGGCCCTTTGTCTGTCTATGCAGTGTGAGCTGAAAAGATCTCAGGTGTTTGTACTGGTCTACCTCAGGAAGTGGCTTAGACCAAGTGATTCCAGCAATGAACACATTGCTCCAGGGGCACAGGAGCAGGGGGATTTAATTGGCTGTTGAGTTTAAACAGAGTGCATACTGAGGCCACTGGTAAATCACCCAGAGAGGGTGGAGGAGTGCCGTACGCTCTGGCTCCTTATCGAGGATTTTATTCATGATAAGGTTTCGGTCTCTATCCTCAATTTAAATGTTCAAATGTCATATTTCAGAAGGATTGTAGATTGTTGCTGTAACATTTTATGTAATAATCCAGCACACCATCACTCACATGCCATGATTGTAAGCGTTCATTTGTGGTGCTTCAATTCTCTCCCTCCAGTTGGCCTGAAGCTGAATCTGGTGGATCCTGAAGTGGCTATAGATTTGCAGTACCTGGGCGTGGCCCTGCCCCTGCCGCCCTTCCCACAATCCTGTGCAGGTAAGGACAGGGTGATGTCACCCTTCTGCTTGTATTGCAAATGTATGGATAGTCAGTTTATATGGCAAAAGTATGGGTTTTCAGTTTATATTGCAAAAAGAATTGATAGGCTGTTTGTGGTGTGACTGTATATATGGATAGTCAATGTATAGTGCAATGTATGGCGAGACGGAAAGAGGACATCAGGTGGCTACTTGGGTGAATATAAATGTATGGAATGGAATAAAACACTGGCGAGTGTTTTAATTGGACACAGGGGTAAACTGAAGAGGAGATCATCATTTGTTTTCAGGCTAGACAGTATTCAGTCAGTATCACCGCTGAGTTCCCCATCAACAGACACCAATATATAGTTTTAATGTTGTCATCTATTATGGGAGTTTTATTTGGTCTGCTGGACCTGGAAGTTGATTGTTTGTTTTTCTGTGAAACCATTCTATGCAGAAGGGACCATTCCATTTGTTTCGCGCACAGGGAAGACCAATGACCTCACTAAGATAAAAGGCTGGAGAGACAAATATAGCAGCTCTTCAGACCTCCCCTCTGGCCCACCACAAGGTGAGTCGGCCCATTGCTGCAAGCAAACAATTCTTGAAAAGAAAAACAGTTTGTGTTGATTTCAGAGACAGAGATCTGTTGTGTTTCAATGGGAGCTTTGCAGTGCAATGGTGTTTGTCACAGTGATGTGTTTGTTTAAAAAGTAGCTGTGTGAGTGTTATATATGCAGAGTGTTATCTATATGCCTTGATCTGTGTGTGTGGGTTTCAGATGTCAGGGCTGTCTGTATTTAGCATGCTCTTTACTCTTTCTCTGTGTCTGTGTGTGTGTTTCCAGAGAGAGCGGTGAAGGTGCCGTCTGCGTTCAGCAGTGAGCTGCTGGATGAGTACCTGGAGAGTGAAGGCCAGAGCATCAGTGAGCGGGCAGAGACCTTCTCCTCCTTCTCCGACCCGGCCGCTGCTGCAGCCGCCGCTGGCGTGGCCTACAGCTTGCCCTCCAGGGGCAGCAGCTACGTGCGCACCTTAGACAGCGTGCTCAAGAGCCACGTCGCAATCGCCAGCGCCAGCGCCAGGCCAACAGCGGCCACGCGCAGTCCCACGTGGCCAGCTGATACCAGTAACGCCAAGCCAAGTCCTAAACCCGGCCCTAATTCTCACCAAGTGCCCGTCCACTCACTCAAACACAGTCCCATCCCGGGCGGCATGTCTCCAGGCGTGTCACAGTCGTGGGGCTCCAGAGCGCACCCTGGTGGCAAGGCACCGCTGAAGCGGGACGCCAGTTTAGGCGTCAGCCGCTACACGGGCTTCACGGTGTCACAGCGCCACCTTCAGGCCTTGGAGAAGCATGCGTTCTGCCGTGGACACACCGACACCTACATCACCACAGAGAGGGCCACCGTCGCTCTGAGCGTGCTCCTCACGGCACAGGTGAGGCATTATGGGAGAGTGATTGGGCAGTGTTTCCTATACATTGACTTATTTGTGGCAGCCCACCGCAATATCAACTTGTGAAAAACTATTGTATTCAAGGTAATTCTGCAAACCAACCACCACAAATGGAATTCAATTCTGTGAGAAACACTGTAGGGTGTAGGGAGGCTGTCACTACAGAACAAGTATAACTTCCACCTCAAAGGACTACCATCAAAGTGTCTTTATTCTTGTCTAGTATAAGTTTTCTTCATATTTGTTTAGATTCCTCAGTTACTGCTGTGTTGTTCTCCACAGGACTCATAAAGATGTGCCTCATTAGTCTGGTGTAGTTCGCAAGCACACACACAGGCTTTTCCTTATAGTCTTACAACTTATTGCAACACAATGTCCTTCTTTTACCTTAAAATGACGTCAAACTCTTTTTAATGGCACATTGACTTACAACGAGGAGAATGGAGAGTCTGAAATGGTCATTTTGCACTTGGAATTCCTAGTATCGTAATGTTGTTGTCGTAGGGTAGGACCATGACCCTTTTCATCTGTTTCAGACAAAGTGGTACTAAATGGGTACACGGTACATTGACATGTGATGAAAAGGGCTTAGGTGCCTTGCTCAACGGCACTTCAGCCGAGCCTACTGGTCGGGGTTCAAACCGGCAACCCTCCGGTTACAGGTCCGAAGTGCTAACCAGTAGGCCACGGCTGCCCACAATTGACATGTGATGTAAAGGGGAGTTCCTACATTGATGTACTGTAATGAGTGACCCTGCTCTCTGTGTCCTCTCAGGGCTCCGTGAAGGCGGACCGCGTGAGCTGGACGACGGCGGACGTGCTGGGCCCGTGCCAGAGGGACCGCTGCAGGCTGGGGTGTGTGTGTCTCAGCCTGACCAGGGAGCCGCGCGGGCCCACACACTGCCGCAGGCCCCAGTGCATGTTCGAGTGTGCGTGCTTCAGGCACCGGGTGCTGCTCGTGAGGCCTCATCCCGACAGCAACACCAAAAACAACGCCAAGACCGGCGCCCAGGGGTGGAGGAGACAGCACGTAGAGAAGACCGCCGACGAGGACCCAAAGTTACTGGCTTACCGTAAGTCTGCAGATATGATGAAGTTACTGGCTTACCGTAAGTCTGCAGACGTGTTGAAGTTACTGGCTTACCGTAAGTCTGCAGATATGATGACGTTACTGGCTTACCGTAAGTCTGCAGATATGATGACGTTACTGGCTTACCGTAAGTCTGCAGATATGATGAAGTTACTGGCTTACCGTAAGTCTGCAGATATGATGAAGTTACTGGCTTACCGTAAGTCTGCAGACGTGTTGAAGTGTGAAAAATGTGTAGAACTGTATTTTAAGTTCCAGCCTCATGTTCATTAAAATACAATGAACATAGTTTTCTCCTTACCCAATCCAACATGAAAACCAGTTTCACTGTCTTTTTTTTAAAGACCCCCTCCAACAAAAATCAAGCTTTAACCTGTAAAATATGCCCATTAGGTGTGTTTATATGTTACAACACTTATCAACAAATTTAGCAGTAAACTTAAACTTATATATCATCATCCCCAAACCAGATACCCTCTCTACTCTCCTCCTTAACTCTAGATAGATAGATAGATAGATAGATAGATACTTTATTGATCCCCAAGGGGAAATTCAAGGGAAATTCAAATTCTCACCATCCCTCCCTCCCTCTTCCAGCCATCTCTGACGCTGATAAGAGCCCCAGGCCATCCCCAGGCCAGCGTGTGCGTGTGCTGTGGGAGGGCAGAGCCAGTGAGATGGACCCTGAGCCCCTGTACAGACCGGAGAGGCAGCGTGTCGACACAGACAGGACCTCTGTCCTCTCAGCAGCGCTCTCCAAACCAGCCAGCAGATCCCAGCCCAGGGTAAGAAGCATGGATGTTTCTAGAATATTAACTTGTCGGAATGTAAGAGTTACCTTCTTCTGTACTTTTAAGGCGCTCTAAGTGATGTTACTAAGCTAAAACACATTTTGTCACATACAGCAAACATCGCCTCACCATCCGCTAGCTGCCTGTGCCCTGAATACACTGTAAAAAAAACCCCCCATAAAAACATAAAATGTTCCAGCCAATAACCGAGGAGATGCGTGTTTAGGAAAGTTTCAATTGCACAGGAGGGAGGGGGAGGGAGTAGTGCGCTAGCTCTCTGTTTTGTTTGAATGTCAACAGAAGTGATGTTACCCAACATCGCTTAGAGCGTCTTTAAACTCCTTGTGAGTGCTTAGTTGATCATATCTGACTTCCAGAATTTTAATTAGTTTAATTAGTTCAAATTACATAGTAGTAATTTTATGTTAATCAGTGTTTTTCATAATCAATCACAGTCAATTGTGTTGATTTAGAGTAGAGTAATGCACATATTTATCATTACTTAACTCTATAGTGCTTTCACCTGTGGCCTAATATTTGAAGCCCTCTCTCTGCTAGCTCCCATCTACTGTATGCTAGCCCCCCACCTACTTCACTGTCATCATGTGGTTAGCTTTGGTCAACATTTAAATTGAACTCTCATTGTGTATACTGGTCACATATTGTATTAGTCCCTGCCTACTGTGATGTGTTGCTGCGGGGTGTGCTCTTGTAGGGTGGTGGTCGTAGGGTGGATGAGGTGGAGAAGGACAGTCCGGTGTACATGTACTTTGACAGCATGATGACGTGTGCGCGCGTGCGGCCCATCAATAGCATGCCGCCGCCCCAGATGCACATCCTACCTTTCGCCGTGACCGACAGAGCAAAGGTGAGGTGACCACCAGTCCTCAAATGTGCTTAAGTGTGTGTGTGTGCGCTCCATCGACAGCATGCCACATCCAGCATGCATAGTGAGACACTCAATGTCTTCAGGTGTGTGTGTGTGTGTGTGTGTGTTTCTCAACAACATGTCAAGGCCCCAGGTACACAATCCACATTCAGTGTTTACAACAGGGCAGAAGTGAGACACTGTTTGAGTGTGTGTCATTGTGATTAACATATATGTTAGTGACAAATTGATTGTCTTCTTCTCCTAGGAGAAAGCTCATCCGTCTCCTGAGACTTCTGTAGGCAAGTTAGACGCTGCACCCTCCCAGAAGTCTGCGCAAGGTGAGACATCATAACACCAGTGATTTTGTTGAGTTGTCACAGACCAGCATTGGTCACATTGTGTAGGATCTTTTTTAATTAGGACATCCTAGAAGTAATGTTATGGTTATGGCTATGGATTTAGCAGATGCCTTTGTCCAAAGCGACACATAAATACAACACAACATAATAATATTTAAAATTGAACAGGGAACAGATTAGAATGTTGGTCAAATATAATAAGGAGAATAGTTATAATAAACAATAATATCAATTCAATCAATAGCCTAATAAAAATAAGCAATGAAAATGAGGGGAAAGGCAATAATAAAACAATTATGTCCATTCAATCAATAATATAAAAACAATGACATGCTAAGACTACATTAAGGAGAATATCAATAATAAACAATAATGTCAAATTAATTAATAGCCTAATGAAAATAAAACAATATTATACAAACCATAACACATAAGTGCTTAAACAACTAAGTACATGTTGAAGAGGAATGTCTTTAGACACCAACGACCCAAAACTACCACAGGAACGGAGAGCACTGGGCAACTCATTCCACCAACATGGATGTATGTAAAGTAATCTGTGTGGAGTAGTGAATCAACTTTCTCATTTGGCCTTTATGTAGACAGCCAAACAATGTCATTTACATAGACATTTGGACAAATTGGGCATTTATAGTTAGACTACAGTAAAAACAAAACACAGTAATATGTTTTTAGTTAACAGTATTAAATCCAATTTAAAGGAACACAATGTGGTTATTTTACCTTAAAAAATGCTTTAAACTTTTGATGCCACACTGACTTATAATGAGTAATATAGTGGGTACCCCCTGAATAATATACACTAAGTGACACTAATAATAATCACTAAATGGGTACCTAGTCCATTGATAATTAAACGAATTCCTACATTGTGTGAGTCTCAAAACGAGGTAGACTTTGTGCTTTATGTGTGAATGTGTTTGCTTTATCTGTTGCAGTGGCCCAGAAGCAAGTGCTGGAGACGGAGGCCCAGCCCACCAAGCTTCTGGAGATCGTCTCCGAGTGCAACTGGGAACCGCACCGCAACCTTGTCCTGAGCGCGCTCAACAGGCGCCTGAAACTAAACCTACTGACGCCGTCGTTCCGGCTGGGGTTCTACCGCGTGCGTTTGCTATCCATCGACCGGCAGAAGGGTCTGAACCACTCCACCATCACCTACAAGCTCAGCATCTCACACATCGATAATGACAGTGACGACTCCGCGGAGAAGAAGTCGCAGAAGAAACCGAAGCTCCAGCCGCCACAGCCCCCAAAGCCTGGCTACCTCAAGGCCTTCAAGCTCAGGCCCAGTGGCTCCCCCAACAGGCTGGTTGAGGTAATTGCTGAATGCTGATTCATTCTGATTATTTGAACAAAAAGATTATTTGGCAACAACTTTGTTTCCTTGAAACTATTTTATTTGAATGATTTTGTGTGAATGAATATTCCATTCAGTAAGAAAATAAATCACAAAGGTTCGCCAAGTAATCAAGGCAAACAGAAAACTGTTTGTAAATGTTTGTGAATGTTCCTTTGGGGCAGTTGGCCGAGGAACTGGTGGAGCAAAGTGCCGAGATGGGCACTCCTAGCAACATCAGAGGTGCCAAGCGTGCACCCCTAGCAAAACACCAGGGTGCCAAGCGTGCGCCAAGCGTGCGCCAAGCGAGCAAAACACCTGCCAAGCAAAACACCTGCCAAGCGTAGCAACACCAGATCAACATCAAATTCGCAAACATAGGCGAATGTTTGCTAACAAGTTTCTATGCGCTTTGAGTTTTTGGCGAACATTTGCAAACAGTCTGAGGAGGTAGTTCTCCACGAGCATACAGTGGAGCTCGACGTGACCTGGACAAAGTGTTACCATGACAATGGAATGTTAATACCAAGTCATTCAAATTTGACTGTTCAGAGAAAACCTGTTCGTAATGAACGTTCGCCACTGTTTGCCAAATTGAACGCACCTCAGGACAGCGGGTGATGTTCCTCAGGACCAAACGCGCTAATGCGAATATGTATCTGTACTGTTGTGCGAGCAAATTTAGATAAATAGACAGCCTGATGGCTGGGTAGATGTACATGCATTTTAATATTACCAGCCCGTGGAGGGCAGAATCTCGGCTCTGGGTGAGTTTGAGTGGACAATAAGTAATGGTCTCTTATTTTAAATTACATGAAGCAGGTTATAGCAGCTCAGCACATAGAAAAAGGCTTAACCAAGTCAAGTCTATTGTTGTTCAGCTCTGATGTGTAGCAGGCAGATCATGGTGTGTTCTTGAAGCTGATGTTTTGTGTTTTTCAGGTGAACGGGAAACACTATGCAAAAGCCAGACTCATGCTGGGTCGAATGGGAGCACTGCATCCAGCCAATCGGCTTGCAGCGTTCGTCACGGGCCGGATGGTGACCTTACCTCAGACGGAGGCTGAAGAGAGGCTCAGGGCAGCAGTCAGAAAGACCTCCGAGGCTCTAAGCTCCTCGGCTGCGTCCTCCCAAACCCAAGAGACCTCCGTGGGAGAGAGGGCACCTGAACCACTGGGTGAGTGGGTCTCAGTGTAACATTTGTCATTGTAGGACCACTGAGAGAAACTACTGATGGAAACATAAATGGCTGGCTGTGTATGTTGTTTCAGCAATCTAAGCAATGATTCCAGCTTTGCATTATTTAGGCTTTGTCTGTTCTAACATTCTATATGGAGTTGTTATTTGGGTCCATCCCAATTTATTCAGATGCCTGATCATGCAGCCCAGAATAGCTGTCAAGATGCCTGCTAAGAAGCATTTTTCCTCAGATAGACATATCCCACCAACGGAGAACTCGCGCTCCAGATGTTAAACAGTTTCTTGACCAAAAAAGTTTCTTGACCAAAAATAAATCGAAAAGTTGGTTTGGAGCTGGCAGTTATTGTAGTTGAGTGTGTGTGAACTGAAGTAGGCGTGCCATTCTACAGTTCAGTTATGTACGCAAGACCCTCTGCTGATGAGGTATTCTTGGTTCCGTTCAAGACTGATGGAAATGCGGGCTAGTTCACAGAATTCTGAACGTAACCAACTCAAGAACCAGATCTCTAGAAGCCATTATACTCACATATGAAGACATTAGCTGTTACAATGTACGGTAAATGATAGAAAACTGCAGTGTTTAGATTAACATTGATGTTGATCTTCATATACAATGTATAGATCTCAGTGTGTGATTTTGTTCATGTTTTGTTTCAGCTGATGCTCCTCCAAAAGAACCTTGTGCCTCTCAGCTTCTCTACATCCCCATTGGTTCTCCCGATGGAGTCACGCCTCCTGCCCAATCGACCCTTGACCCTGCTGGTTTGGTGACCCACGCCCAGAAGGTCATGCTGAAGCCAGTGGGCAGCACCCAGAAGGGTGCCCTCTACCGTCAGCCCAACGGCCAGCTGGTGCAGCTGGTGCCCCTGAAGCCGCTCCAGGCCATCAGGCCCAAACCCACCCTAGGTTCTGCTCCAGGTCAGTTCAGTTGGATTCATCACACAACCACAAGCCTGGCCTCGAATTCAACTGAATTACACATTTGGGAATTGAATTGAAATTAATTGAATTAACCAAAATGTAACAGAATTGCAAATGAGTTGTAACTGAGTTGAATTGAAGTGAGAGGCTGATTCTAAAGCTGATCTAGTGGTTCTGCACTAGATTAGCGTAGGGGCCTTTAAAATGTCATGGAATAAATTGAAAATGAACTAGTTTTAGATTAAAATTCATGTTATTGATCTGATATTGCTGGCTTGTCACACCATTGGACGTGGTGTCGGATGTTAATGTCCGGCTACTTGTGCTTGTGTCTTTTGAACAGGCACTCAGAGTGTCTTTCTTACACCCAGTGGTCCTTGGCCAGAAAACTCCTCTTCCTCTCAGGACGGAAGCACAGACCCAGACACTCCTCCTGTCACTCCAGACGCCTCGGCTGTCGTAGCCAAGCGCTTCTCGCTGTCAGGGAAGAGCACCATGTGCATCTCTCAGGGTTCCGCAGCCGTCAGAACCCTGCCTGGAGTCGGAGCCTTCTCCTTCAGGATCTGCCCTCCCTCGGAGCAGTCCAAACCGCAGGCGCTGGACTCGCAGGCGCTCGGGGAGGACCAGAACCCTTCTCAGAACACGAGCTCCTCTCTTGCACTGCCAGGGGGGTTCACGCTGATTCAGCTGCCAAAGGCTTCTGACGGGGAGGTGAAGATGTCTGTGGGGGGTTCTAAGACCGCTGCAGCAGCATTCCCTCAGGTTATTGACAAATCATACGGAACGTTGTCCAGAAAGGGTTCTAAAATCGCTGGAATGTCTAAGCTGGATACTCAAATCACCGGAACGTTGGTGAAAGAGAGGAAGAAGATCGTTGCCCCTGTGGTGATTCCACCAATGGTCTTGGGAACACCGAAGCCTAGCTACATATCACCTAGAACAATCAAACAGGGTTCTGGAACACCTCAGGCTAGTAACACATCAATTAGATCCTCCAGACAGGCTTCTGAAACACCTCAGGCTAGTAACACATCAATTAGAACCTCCAGACAGGCTTCTGAAACACCTCAGGCTAGTAACACATCAATTAGAACCTCCAGACAGGCTTCTGAAACACCTCAGGCTAGTAACACATCAATTAGAACCTCCAGACAGGCTTCTGAAACACCTCAAGTTAGTAACATATCACATAGAACATCCCAACAGGAATCTGGAACACCTCAGGCTAGTAACGCATCATTTAGAACCTCCAGACAGGCTTCTGAAACACCTCAAGTTAGTAACATATCACATAGAACATCCCAACAGGATTCTGGAACACCTAAGGCTAATGTAGCTGCAGTTCCTCCCAAGGCCACCGGGACAATGCACAGAGGTCCTGAAATCCAGCAGTCCTCAGAGCGGGGCACAAAGGTCCTCTCCACACCAGAGCCCCTAAACCACATCATTAAAGAACGGCAGCGCCGCGTGGTCCAGGAGAACGGCTTCAAGAGGCTCAAAGAGGTGCTGCGCATCAGCAACCTCAAGGTCACCCAGCAGGACATCCTGGACCAGGTAGGCTGCCATCCGTCCCACGCCGGACATCCGACACCTTCTCAATAGGGCTGCAATATATATCTAAAATCTATCGTTATCACGATATCAACGCTTGCGATGGACATACCGCAAAGATGACTTAATTTTCGATAAATTTCAATACATTTTCTGTGCCGTGCGCATTCCATACAGTCTA
The DNA here is from genome assembly GCF_018492685.1 of Alosa sapidissima. Taxonomy (NCBI): domain Eukaryota; kingdom Metazoa; phylum Chordata; class Actinopteri; order Clupeiformes; family Clupeidae; genus Alosa; species Alosa sapidissima. Next base: position 31,544,083 of record NC_055962.1, on the reverse strand, counting down.
TGGTGTATTCACATTCTGAATGTCAACATATTTTACCAAACCGATGCCGTCATGCTGGCCTAGAAGCCCGTCGATCCCCTACCAGTTAAGGTGCGTGGTGTTTTAGGTGTTGAGGTGGGAGCTAAGTCGTGATGGCTGAAGATAGTGAGTCAAGCGAGGTAAGCTACACTTGGGTGAAGAGGAATTGGTGACTAAAAGGAAAAGCACGTCTTATATGGATATTTTATATGGGATATTTTATTTTATATGGGATATTTTATATTTTTATATATATTTTTATTAAGGATGACGTGTTACAAACACAGCTCCAAATGTGTCCTTCTCCACTGTGTTAAAATAAACAATTTCTTTCGTTATCGTTATATTAGAAGATATAGTCTTTCACTGTAAGGCTTGTAATTTCATGATTTGCATTTAGCAAAAGCCCCAGACAGCAGCAGAGAGGTAGGCTAATAAGGATTCGTTATTTGTAAAAGTTGTTTAGCCTACTTCTTAGCCTGGACTGTGCGATTGCAGCCCAATTACTTTCACTTTCATAGTCGGCGTGCCGGTAGCCTAATAACGTGGGATGCGCAGCGTATGAGGTTACAGACTGAGATGACCGCCGCGATATAGCTTAAGTAGCTTTTTTGCTAGGCCCGTCGAAGGCTGGCAATGTGGAATATTCTGCTGGTTGGTGCAAAAGTGTTCAGATTAGCTGTCTATCCGTCTTTTACGAGGATTTTCTCGTAAAATTCTCTTTAAATTCCAACGGACCACCTTGGTAGTTCTAGTAGTTTTGAAATTGTAGGCAGCTCTAGTGTTAAGTGTCACCCTAGGGCAACAGGCAGCATGTGTATTTGACTGTTGTTTCCTGTGTCTCTCTCAGGCACGGCTCATCATTGGCGCATTGAAGACCAGAGAGAGGAGCTTGGAGAGGAGGAAGGCAGCCCTGCGTGACACGCAGTCCGTCTATATCAAGACCATCTCAGACCTGTCCGGTAAGGATCTGTGTGAGTGACTAACAGGCAGACTGCACCAGGCATGTAACTGAAGTATTCCATTTGCGGAGCGTACAAATAGTTTTGGAGGACTGGTCTAATTTGTTTTAATGTTCTCGCTGCGGTCATGTCTGGTGTAGCCAATTCCATTGATTTTAGTGGAAGCTGTTGTTGCAGCAAATGAAGCGAACAAAACGCTTCAGCGGGGAACTAGCTGAAGCAGATTGACCCTGACAAACCAGCAGTAGCTTGACCTACAGCATTGAAAGCCTGCCTATGTGCTCAGCCAGCTCTAATCAAATTAAATAATACATGTGTAGCTGGTAAACTATTAAAAAGAGAAAATTCTCCCAGGGTTAGATTAGATTCTGTCAAAGTTTAGGGTGTTCATCAAATGGGGTTTCAAAAACGGAGGCTCTTTTGTAAAAAGATATATAGAGCAGCGGTCCTCAAACTTTTTCTTCAGAGGGCCAGCTCACTATGCCTGGCTCTAAGAGAGGGCCAGAGACTCAGAGTATGTCAGTAACCGTAAATAGCTTAGTGCTGTGAACAACAGCAGTCTACCTTAGTTGAAAATGAATCCATTACGTTTAATCATAGGCTATTGCAATCTAATACCATTGTTAGCTGTGTTTATTTTATATTGCCATCATGCCATATCAATTTAAAATGCAGTTCAACATGGAAATAGCTCACTGTTTAATCAATGCCCTTGCACTGCTAACACCCAAAACTACACAATATATATATTTTTGCATATTCCATAATCTGCCCATAAACATGTGCAATATACCTATTAATTATGTACAGTACAACAGTGTATAGTTAGGTCAATACAGGTTTTCATGTCTGTGACAGAAAAGGAGTATAGAGGGCTATGTACAGAGAGTATAAATAGAAATTATATATAAATTATATAAACTCACTCTGAAGAAGCGTTGTGTGCTCCGGTCCTACTCCTTGATTAGTTAGAACTTGGTTCTCCTCTTTTGACTTCTGTGTCCTGTTCCGTGAGCACCAACCAGGCTGAAGCGCAAGTGACCCCCTTTTACTATATATATTATTGTACATAATTAATCTCTCGTTTACATAACTGCACAGAATACTGTACGCAACCTGCACTTTGGTATTTAATGCTTCTGTTTCACTTCTGGTTGGATGTCAACTGCATTTCATTGGCTCTGTACCTGTACTCTGCTGAATGACAATAAAGTTGAATCTAATCTGAAAAAAAAAAGTTGTGAACAAGCAATATCCTAAAAATAATTTAAAGTTCTCAAACTATTAGAGTTTTATGCTATGGTCACAAAATACCCTTCTAAATACAGTAGCCATCAGAGGACAGAAATGCGTAATTTGTAGCAATACAATCTGTCACATCAGGTAGGCTGCTACATTGTTGGCAGGTAGGCCTACATTTCATTCCGTTTTCAATGGCAAACTCGAAACAACCACCAGTGGACACAAAAAGTACTACATGTGTACTGTTAAGACTCGCCATAGAGAATGAATGGCCTTGTCCTCCTCAGGGAAGTCGGAGGAGCAGATCAGGAAGAAGCTGCAGGAGACGAGCAAGCGGCAGCGTCTGCTGGAGCAGTACCGCCAGAGGCAGAACGAGCGCAACAAGCCCAGCCAGACGCAGCTCACGGCCAAGGAGTGCGACTGGCTCACCGAGCGCTTCGCCATCTGGAAACGCCACAAGAGGAAGCGCAAGAGGAAGCAGCTGCTCGAGGACCAGGAAGAGGAAGCTACTGGAGTGGAGCCCGCCGTGGGGACCCTCAAACCCAGCTGGCGCTCAGGCAGGTTTTTAGGGGGACCCCTCATAGGGGGTTGGGGTGGGCCTGCCGAGCTGGTTTCAGGGTCTGTCAAAAGCAGTAAAAAATATTAGGTTTTGAGGTGTTGGTAGGACTGTTAGCCTAGCTCACACCATTTCCAAGGGGCGTAACCTGCAGTGAAATTAAACAAAGTCCAGAAAACATATTTTTCCTGTAATACTTATGCTATCAGCGCAGCCATCGTATTTTGTAAATCACTGTGTATTGGGGAATTGCCACACCGAGCTGCAGAGCAAATTCAAATGCTGTTCACATGGCTCATCACAGCTTGGCAACCAGGCATGAGGTTTCGGTTGCCAAAGCCAACCAAATCTAGTTGCCTGGATGGTCACCAGGAGTGTGTGTTAAAGTTTGCTTTGCTGTTTTCCAGACGTGAAGGCCAGAGACTCTCCTGAGCTCCGAGCTGCTCTGCTGACGCCGGGAAGCAACGGTAGGCAACCTTACACTTTTAACACTGTTAAAGGAACCGTATGTAAGAAATGTAATTCAATTAATCATAAAATGGCCCTGATTTGTCAGTAGACATTAGGAAATCATGCTAATTTCAAATACTTATATCACTGACAACAGTAGTCCGGCCAGGATATCGTCATTTAAAAAAGTAAAGTTGCAGCCCTCAACTCCTGTTGATGTTTACATATTTGTGTTTTAGCCTGATCCGCCACCCTCCACCTATCTAGTAATCACAAAGTCAGTAGTGTTTCGGCATCTGGGTTGCCAGCTCTGCTCTAGTTACCACATCTGCGGTGTACACCGCTCTACAGTATTTTGAAAGTGATTGTAGTACCAGTTTTGGCCAAAATCCTACATACGGTTCCTTTAACTACTTAATCGTGGTTAATATGTCATTTAATTCCACTACCTGATAAGCAAGTTTTGCTAACCCTAGTGTATGTGGCGATGGTGGATTTTATTCCATTTAATTTACTTCTGGTTGTTTTTTTAGCAGCGCAAGTTAGCAGTTCTAGCCAGCTGTCATCACCTAGCAACAGTGGTGCACAAGGACAGCAGAATATTCCATCATCGGGATTAGGTGAGATGAACTAGCCCCTTTATGGAACGCTGGTCATTATCGGTAAAATAAGTCCCTTCAGGGCAAAGCAAGACCCCTCTGCTTGCCCATCAGGGTCTGGTTCGTTCTGTCAGAACTTATTTTCCCAATAATGACCGGCATTCCATACATTATCCCTTATATAACTACTGCAGGTTTTTAAGTGTGTGTGTGTGTGTGTGTGTGTGTGTGTGTGTGTGTGTGTGTGTGTGTGTGTAAGCATGATATAGAAAAGTATATAACTACTACAGGTTTTTAAATGTGTGTGTGACCCTTAGCTTTACAAAAGCAGCTCCACCCACAAAAATGAACCTAAAAACTATACACTGCAGTATATAATACCACTTTAATGCTTTATTTTTACAGATATAAACAAGGTGCTATCGCTACTCAAGGTGAAATCCCTGCCCCCTCAATACAGCCATTTAGGTAATGTCTTTTCTTAGCATTCCTCTGTTAATTGGTAGTGTCACCACGCTGCTTAGATAATGACTAGATTTTTTTGCTTTGCTTTTTCACTTCACCAAGAAAATGATATTGTAGGTGTGACACCATTTGTCAGTCTGTCTGTTTGTTTGTCCATCTGTGTGCAAGATCGTACAAAAATCACAAGTTCAGTTTTCATGGAACCTGATAGAAAGGGGCAGCATTGGACGGGAACAAATTCATTACATTTTGGAGTGGCTCCAACTCATGTGGTGACTGGATCTTACTTCTCTTCTAGTGTGTCTTTGCCGTCGTTTCGTTAGAAGATAAAGGTGTAGGTTTTTGAACATTCTAAGTTCCGCAACCAATTGAAGGTTCTAAAATTCTATGTTGAATTCAATGAACCCAGATATTCTTTAGAATGTTAATTTCCCAACATTCCCGTCACACCGGTTAAGGGTTAACCCCCTTTCCCATTCAGTTTTCAACTGATTGTGAACCAGGGACCACCATTCTGACTAATTGCGTAACCCCAGGACCACCACTGAATTCCGAACCATACTGAAATACTGATTTCTTCATTGCAACTACATTACTGAATCCATGGTCAGGGACCACCAGCAATGTCCTCACGGACCACAAGTGGGCTGCGGACCAGTGGTTGAAAAACAGAAGATATGTGTTTAACCCCCCTTTTTTATTATTTTGTTTATCCTCAGGCGCACCTGTGAAACTGCTCCTCGTCCCAGTCTTGAAAAACGTTGGCAAACCTGATGAGAAAGCTGATGCAGAGGCCAAAGACCCGGCAGCGTTGACGGACACCCCGAGCACTGCCGACGCCACGGAGACATCCTCTGTGCATGCTGGGAAAGTCACCTTCAGTCCTTTTTCACTCAATCCTGGGACAACAGAGGGACCATCCGTCTGCAATGGCAGAGATCTGAAAGGAAATTGCCGGGCTGTGGACAGCTCTGATGACCACTCCGAGTCACTGGCAGAGGATGCTGGGAACATCTCCCCTAGTGGGCCGGTAGATGCCTCAAGCTCGGAACACAAGAACGAGAGTCGGCCCAAAGAGGTCCCTACTCCAGGGGGAGGGGAGGTTCCGGGCTGCAACATTGAGAAACCGGAAGAGCAGCCATGTTCAGATGTTGCCATCGCCACGGAGACGGCAGAACATCAGTGTGTGGACGAGAGCGTGTCTGCAGCTGAGGCCAATATGGCGAATGTGCATGCAAAGCAGCCAGCTCCAACACCAACACCCCTCGTGGAGAACGGTGTCCCAAAACGCAAACGAGGCAGGCCACGCAAGCATCCCAAGGCTGAACGAGGCAGGCCACGCAAGCATCCCAAGGCTGACGACCCCACACCCAAAGCCCAGCCTGCACCACCACCACCCAAAACCCAATCTGCTGCACCACCACCCAAAACCCAGTCTGCTGCACCACCACCCAAAACCCAGTCTGCTGCACCACCACCCAAAACCCAGTCTTCTTCCAAACACTCTCCCAGGCTACAGGCTCGTCATCTACGGAGCCACTTGCCGGTGACCACACGTACACACACACGAAGAGGAAAGAGGAGGGGACGGCGATGAGAAAACACACACACACACACACATGGAAGGGATACTGAGGAGCCCACACACTAAGCAGCAAAGAAAGACATGAGACATACACGAGCGAAGAGAAGAATTTCACTACTGGAGAATAATGCTTTGACAAGGCTTTGACTGTCGGGGGGGGCTTTTGAAATGAATTTTCCATCCATCCATCACACAGACAACAGGAAGCTCGCATGAGTGTTACATTTCCCTTTATTTACATAGCAGATGACCTCGAGCCCTCTGATTTCTATAAGCTAAATTATGAGACAACACAGCACTGTACAACTGCAGGAATCCATAACCACTCAGGAATGTTTCACACTGAAAACAACTCTAAACAAATGTCTGTTGCATTGATGTGTTTTTTGTTTTCTACTGAATTACTAAACCAATGTCTTTGAGTTGATGTGTTTTGTTTCCTACTGAATCACAAGGAAGAATACTACAGCAAAAAATAGAGCAGACCCTATTTCTCGAGTGTTTTCATAAAGCATTAAATTAATGTGTTGCTAATGCATGAATCATTGGTGAGCACGAACGTTAACTCTACCCCATATTGGGGACTTCCTTTTTGCTTTAAACATTCCGGTCTCTACCTACAAGAGTGCATATTTAAGTGCCTGAACAATAAATTGTGATGATGCAGGTTTCTTCTTTAGACACGTAAAATATTGGGTTGTAGATTGTATTGTAAACCATAGAGTTGATCATGCCTTCTGTAGTTGTGAGAACGCCACTGTGATTTGTTCAATAAACTAACCCTGAAAAGTGGTCAGTGGTGAGAGAGTGAATGTAGAGGAGTCACACGCTTCAGTCAAAATAACATGCCGCATATCCTGATGTGATCACGTTTGATTCAACCTGTTTGTGAGAGCATTTGCCTTACAGTCCTCGCCCCCAGATCTGCCTCTTATAGTATGGTGATGGCTAAATTGGCTTGAAAGTGTGCCTCACTGAAACATACTTTAAGGATGGGAAATGAGCTTATTCACCGTCTCCCCCAGAGTTAGATAAGATGATATGTACGCATCTGGTCTCTGTGAGTGCAGTAACTCCGTCTGAAGTACCCACATTAACCTAGCGTAGCATGGCTCATTGAGGTGGGCAGAACCAACTAGCCTATTTCCCAAAAGTGACAAAGGAGTAATTGACATGGGTATAAGGGGGTCAGAATTGGGAGGGTTAGCTTTAGCTTGGTTAGCTTTAGCTTGTTAGCGTCAAAGTTAGATGCCACCATCCTTAAAAATGGCATTTCACCCACATTTTCACAAATTGGTACCACATCATGATGGGGGATGAGTCGTCGGCTACTCTGAGCCCTTCAGTATTGATGTTGGTCAAGGACTGATGTTTGGTCACCCAGATGATGATGAAATCCATACAGTAGATGCCGAAAGCCTCAAGCAGTATATTCATTTTTACGCCCTAATTTAATTCAAAAAGTGATCATTTTTTTTACTACATATATTCATTACATATGAAGTAACCTATTTCAAGAATTAAAGCTATATCAGAATTAAAAGTTCCTACAACAGAAATGTCAACCTGAGAAGATCTTAATTTACTCAAAACACCTGTAAAGGTTTCCTGAGCCTTAAATCTCCCAGTCAGAGGATTGTGAAGTGAAGACAATTTAACAACTTGGGGGAGCTTCACAAGGAGTGGACAGAGGCTGGGGCCAGTGCATCAAGAGCCACTACACACAAACGTGTCCAGGAAATGGGCTACAAGTGTTGCATTCCCATTGTCAAGCCACCCCTGAACCAGAGACAGTGTAAGAAGCGTCGTACCTGGGCTAAGGATAGAAAGAACTGGACCATTGCTCAGTGGTCCGAGGTCCTCTTCTCAGATGGGAGCAATTTTGAATTTCATTTTGAAAGCTATGTCCCAGCGTCTGGAGGAAGAGCGGAGAGGCACAGCCGCCAAGTTGCTTATAGTCCAGTGTGATGTTTGGGGTGCATCTGCTGGTGTCCACTGTCTTTTACTGTATCAAGTCCAGAGTCAATGCAGCCGCCTACCAGGAGATTTTAGAGCACTTCATGCCTCTGCTGACAAACTTTATGGAGATTTTGATTTCCTTCTCCAGCAGGATCAAAAGTACCACAAAAGTACCCCATACCGCATTGATGGAGTAAATCGTGTTCAAGGAGCCCCAACATAACATGCATGAATTGACTTATAACGTATTGACTTATTTTTTCTGAAGGTTGACATTACTTTTTATACCTGTTTTGTTTATGAACTGTAAGCCCGTAATCATCAAAATTCAAACAAAAAAGGCTTGAAATAGTTTACTTTATATGTCATGAATATAGTCAACATATTCAATTTTTAATTAAATTAAGGGGTATGTCCAGGAGCATACTGACAGGGGGCACTGTGGTGCAGCTGGCTATAGAGCATACGTATCAACCTGAGTCTAGGTGCCCACAGGGATTTGTTTGTGTCCACCATGGGTCATTTCCCGATCCCGCCCTATATCTCTCTCTCTCCCACTTGTTTCCTGTCGCTCTTCATTGTCCTGGTACTCCATTGATACAAAAAGTACCAAAGAATATAAAAAAAAACTTTGCTCAGTTTGCACCTACAGATGGTGTCGGCGTGAACGTCCCTCAGGACACTGTTATATTTTGGGAAAAGGAGCCGGATGGTCCAAGGGGTCAAAGGTCAGCTGGTCTTGAGATCAGTGTACTGTAGGTGGGTGACCTGAGATAGAAAGATTTTAACATATTATGTGTTAGTATGTATATAATATATTTATATTAGGCTATATAATATAATATCATTTATCTTTAACTAACTCTATGAATGTTACAAAACATGAATTGAGACACATCATGCACATGCCCACTAAAAGGCAGGCATGTATTATGCACTATGCCACAGCCCCCCTACACCACCTTGCTTGGTGGTTTCATTAATGTTCGGGTCAAAAACCTTCTGAACTGATCTGTGCACTGCAGACATGTCTATTTTGGGGCTGAGGTGTGAGAAAGCATTTGCAGTGTAGAAGGTGTCAGACCAGAACCGCATGAGAACATTTAGTTAACAGAAACTCTACCACTAACTCTATAGGTGAGAGGTGCACTGAAACCACAGCCCCATATTGTGCGTATACGCTTTATCACAGTGTGGTACCTGGGACATGAATGAGGCTTGTTAATGTTTAAATGATTAATACATTGCAGGGGTGTACAGGTTTTGTAAGGGTTTGCAGTACATTGCATCTGACGACTGTGCCAACAAGGATGATAACCAGAGGAGATACTTAGGATGTGCATGTCAGACAAGAAGCATCATGCAGTCAGAACAGCATTAAGAGAGGGTCACTAACGATGATGCACTTGAGGAAGTGGTGTGTGTGTGTGTGTGTGTGTGTGATGGGCATTGGACAGATAAATCGTCGTAACACCCTTTGTGAGGCTCATAGCAGAGACACACCAGCTCAGAGATCAGAGGAAATGGCAAAGCTGCACAACCCAACAGTGGGACTACTGCTGACTGTGCTGCTGCTACTGCAAGGTGAGACCATGAGAGCTACAACTGTTGAGAGGATGTTTCAAAGTATTTAAGATGGTTGACATAAAATAATCTGCCTGCCGATGTCATTACCCTTGATTTAATATTTTTCATTCCTATTCTCATCCCTTCGCAGGTACCAGAGGAGACTTCATCTCTGTGTTCTCCAGTGCAGGAGGAGCTGTCACTCTGCCATGTAATAATGTGATGATCTTATTCCCACGCTGTTCATCAACTACATGGACCTACAACAAGAATAAGGTTACTGTGGAGGAAGTCAAATTTGGAAGGGTCCGACCAGGGATCACCCGCAGATCTGAGAGACTGAGTCTGCTTCGTAACTGCTCTCTCCACATCACGAATGTCACCAGTGAGGATGCTGGACTCTACACCTGTCAGCAGTATGAAAAAGGCAATAAAAGCAGAGAGGATGCGCAAGTCTACCACTCAGTTATTCACAGTAAGTGTGGTCACTCATGTCACTGAAAAAAATGTATATTTGTCTCTAGAGTTAGAAATAGCATTATAATAGCATTGTATTTTGGATAGCTATTTGTGTTTTACCATGTTTATGTCTATATTATGTCTATCCATGGATATATTACAGATGAATAGACTACAAATATTAAATAATATATGTCTCCACAGCTAATTGTTTACATTATGTCAAATAAGACATTTCTGTTGTACATTTTTGTGTGTTTTATAGTTACTAAGAAAGAGTCAGGCAGTGAGGTGACCCTGGACTGCCACCTGCACACCTATGAAAACTTTCAGAGTTTAGTTTATAACACAAACACACTTCTGAGCTGGGTGGACGAGGCAGGCCTTGACCTGCAGAACACAGACGACCTCCAGGTCAGACAAAAATTCCCCTCGTACACCACACTGACTGGGAAGCTCAGAGCTCTAAGTCCTACTCTCACTCCAAGGACTTGGACATGCCAGCTGACTGCAGGAGGGCAAGTTCAGACCTCTGCCACCTACACTATCGATGAACCAGGTCAGAGATTATGTCTCAGATGTTCTCTGATATTATACTACAAATACTTGTACAGGCAACATTGGACATTATTTTCTCAAATGTAAACATAAGCAATCACACCCTTAAACATAGACTGAATCAACACACTCATGGCTTGGCATGCACCAAGTGAAAGTGAATTTTATTGTCCAAAAGGAAGAAGCATGCTAGTAGGCTAACTTCAGTAACACCAACTTAGCGCTCTATCAAGGCACCCAAAGCAAAACAGTGAAGCAGGAGCCTCACTAACCACCACCAATGTGTACTGTAGCTACCACAGTGCTCACCACATACAGCTTGAGGTGGAAAGACGGGGAAGAGTTATGCCACAGACATAATGGGACTATTTCCAGAGACTATTTCAAGTCTATTTCAAGACTATTTCAAGTCTATTTCAAGACTATTTCAAGTCTACACATAGAGGTGGACTGCCCTAATGTGGGACATTTGTTTCTTTTTGGACTTAGAGTGTATTAGGCTACAATGTAAAGGCAACACGTTAAATCCACATCCAATTTTGATAACCCTACAGCTTTTGCTTTCCCATAATTTCACTGACATGCATTAGTTTGGGGAAGAGCCACACCCACTGGAGCGTAGGTGTCCCACATCAGGACAATTTAGCATAGTCATAGCCCCTTTAAACAAATGCTATCTATGTACATGTATGGTATGAAATCCAGCACAGTATTGCCTACCAGACTTCACTCTTCTTACACCCTTGCAGTAAAACCAGCACGAACCACAGCGGTGACGAGAAGACCAGCACCATCACCACTTTCATCAGCAGCAGCAGCAGCACCTCCACCAGAGGCAACAACAGCAGCAGCACCACCACCACTACCAGCAGGAGCTACCACGGCCCCCGTGTGTGTGTGTATGTTTTCCGTAGAGGTTTTCATCAGACTCAGCATCTTCTCCATGGTGCTGATTGTACCTGGACTCATTGGAACTGTTCATTTAGTGAGAAGGAGAAAGCAGACAAGTAGAGGTGAGAGTGACACACACACACACACACACACACATACACCATGTTGCTGACCGATGGTTTGAGTGACCTACATGTTATATTTCAGATGTACATAGTGTCAGATTCAGCTTCAGTGGTTTGTTCATATTAGTGATGTACTAATATTATTCATACTGTTTGTCATTTCACAGAGGCTTCTCCAGCCATTGAGCTGCAGGTGCTGAATTAACATGGTGCTGTCAGGAGGACGTCCCTGTTACACTCTCTCCAGATCCAGATCCAGACTAGAATATCCCTGCTACATGCTTCATGTGTATTCATCCATCAGGTGAGAGATCTGTCCTGGACAAAGCTGCCCCTCTCCTGATTCCCCAGGGTGGTGATGGATCCATCTGCTTCCTCATCATGCAAGTTCAGAATGTATTGATTTGATCTGTGTTTATAGTTTATTTGTGCAGTGACCACTGACCACATGATAAAGTGAAAATGACATGTATTATCTGATATAATATGTCACCTATAATATGTCACCAGGCATATAAAGTATATACTTTGACATTATATCATCTTTGGTTAAATAATATCTAAAATCAGACATTTGTCAGGCAGCTACCACAAACACCTGAGCTTTGTTGAGTTGTTGCTATTTCAGAAGTTCCTGCCTAAAATAACTCTGCTTGGGTGCAATACCCCACCTGGCCTCTAGTTGGAAGACAGGCGTCTGACTGATGGACTTAACATGCAAAACCAAAGCTGTAATTCTTTGTACTATTACTGTGTATGATTTTTGGGCGTTTTTGGGGGTGTTTTGTTTGTATATGTATGACCTTGGAGCAAGTAGGCACTTTTTTTTTACAATAAACTGAATTCAGTGGCATTTAACTGTATCTTTATTTAACCAAATTCGTTTTTTTCATATATTTCATTAATTTTAACTGACCCGCCCGCAAATGACCCAAATATCATTAAAATATTAAAGGGACACCAGGCAACGTTTTCATGTTAATTAATCATCTTCGTAAGTTGGTATATGGTTAAATGACTCATTACAGGGCGAATGAAGACTCTCTCGCCCGCCCCTATTGCCTGTAAGAAGAATATCCCACTTGCAAGTTCGGTGTATCCTACCCGCCGACCGAAGCAGGATCTGTTTACATCCTGCATACAGCACAGAGGCAGGCTAACGAAACTCTAGTGATTGTTGCAAACATGTGTATAATGGCAGAGCCAGTGAAGAAGCAGCGAAAACCCTTGACGGAAGATGCAAAGAAAAGGAAAAGAGCTTCAGACCGAGCGAGGGGGAGTTTTTTAGAGAAAAAGCATCAAGCTTGCCTGGTGTCCCTTTAATGATATGAGTCATTGTTATGACTCGTAACCGCGGGTGACCGCTCAATTTAGGACGGACCGCGCAACACTGGTGTGTATACAAAAACTGTGTTGCATCATTTCTTTTAGTTTTTGACAAACTCAGAATTATACAAAACACATGCAAACAGACACATGCATGCACTCACATGAACATACATTCAAAGTCACGCTTACACTGTGGCTTGCTTGGTGGTTTCTTAGTCTAAGTCAAAAACCTTCTGAACTGACCGGTTCTGTAAACGTGTCTATTTTGGGGCAGTGCGGTGAGAAAGCATCAGTTGTGTAGGAGGTGTCAGACCCCAACAGCATGAGGACATGTTGTTTAGTACTTAACAGAAACTCTACCACTACAGGGGCGCTGTGGTGCAACAGGCTATAGTGCCCATACCATGCACGGGTCCAAGTGCCCACGGGGACCCAGGTTTGGATCTGACATGCGGTTATTTCCCAACCCTACCCCATCTCTCTCTCTCTCCCACTCGCTTCCTGTCTATCTTCACTGTCCTATCTGAATAAAAGGCAAAAAATATACTTAAAAAAAGAAACTCTACCACCACATTTATGAGAGATGAACTGAAACCATATATCACGGCTGATTTATCACAGCTGTAGAATAAGTTTGTGTTTAAATGATTGGAAAAGTTGAAAGAGTGCAGTGACTTGAAAGGTTTGCAGTTCATTGCATTAACATGGCCAGCAATGTAAGACCAGCAGCACCAGCTTGAGGTGGTATGACAAACAAAACAAGCTAAATTACCATTGTAAACTAACCAGCTGAAGGTATGTTTTCGCAAGTGTTTTGCTGTTCTAGCTGGTCAACCACCAAACCTTAAGCTGGTCAGGCGGTTAAACAAGCTGGTCAACCACCAAACCTTAAGCTGGTCAGGCTGTTTTTTCAGCAGGGCTGTGTGAGAAAAGTCACAAACAGAGATGGAAAAACTTACAGGTGTCAGTATGTAGCGTGTGTTACAACAGGAAGTGATGTAAGTGTTCGAGGCACATTTAGTATCATCACCCCCTATGTGAGGCTCAGAGCAGACACACACCAGCTCAGAGATCAGAGGTGGCAAATGGCAAAGCTGCACAACCCAACAGTGAGACTACTACTGACTGTGCTGCAGCTACTGGTGCTACAAGGTGAGGATAGCTACCAGTGTTGAAGGTGTGTTGCAAGTACCTAAATGTTAAAATGTTTAAATGACTTAAAATAATATGCTTCTAAATAGCCGTTGTCATTGCCATTGATACAATTCAGTGCATTGCCATCTTCATGTCCCATAATGTCTACAATGTGTGTAAATAAGAGTGTGTTTATAATTTATAATGTAAGTTTTATTTAAGCTTCTTAAAAACTAATTTGACACATTTTTCCTTTACAGGTACCAGAGGAGACCTCCTATCTGTGTTCTCCAATGCAGGAGGGGCTGCCACTCTACCATGTAATAATGTGCAGTTACATTACCCAAACTGTTCATCAACTACGTGGATCTTCAGCAGGAATGGAAATGTTTTTACTGAAGAAGTTGCCCACGGCAACATCAGACCAGACAACTCACACAGGTCTGAGAGACTGAGTCTGCTCTCTAACTGCTCTCTCTGCATTGCTAATGTCACCACTGAGGATGCTGGATTCTACACCTGCCGGCAGTATGCAAAGGGAAATAAGAGCAAAGATGACGTGTTCATCTACCACTCAGTTCTTCACAGTAAGTCTGATTACTCATGACACTGAAGAAATCTGTCTTAATATTATGGCGTCTCATGTCCAAACACATATATAGGTTACTCTTTCAGGCTTGTTAAAAAAAAAAACTTTTACGACACAATACAATGCTAATGTCTGAAGTCGAAGTAAAGTTAATTTAATAATGTGACAAACTCTATCTGCTAATTTAATACCAAGAGTAAGATCCTAAGATGAAACATTGGTCAATACTCCCACACACGATGGCTATAGTAGAATTACACACAGGGTGCGATTTGTAGGGGGGGATGGTGAGGATTTCCCCCCCTCTGGTTTTCCTATCCCTACCTCTGCTAAATTATTTTTATCCCCGGTGGGGACAACATTTATCCCCCTCTGCCCCTCATATTGATTAATGCTAATTCATATAAGTAAAGCGCTGCAACGTGAGAACAGTCTAGTAGGCTAGCCTACATAATAATCTGACATCAGAAACGCACCGTCACCGTCAGCACTCATGCTGCTGACACAGTGGCTGCGTGATAACTTAATTTGGCCTTGATCGTGCAGGACATTTCAGAATGTCGAGTGTGTAATCCATCATAAATGGCTAGTTTCAATGGAAAAGTTAGCTGGACAAATGAAAGAAAACGAGAAGGATTCAGTGAAGCATAATAATGTTTTAGAACCTTCAAAATTAGAAAACTGATGCAACTGAGATGGAGGACAACTGCACGTAGAGTAGAACGTAGGCCTATTGTCCGAAGGAACTTACATTAAACTAGAAATGCAATTCCAAGGAATTACCAGTGCATGAAAATGCTAAAGTTGTGATGTAAAATATCATGTATAGTTAAAACAGATAATACAGAGATGGTTACTACGGTGATGCTAGGATAGACATGGTGGTTGCATAGCTTAATAAAAGTTGATAGTTTAAAAGTAGACTGTTTAAAAGCTGAATGTAGATAGTTTAAAAGTTGTTGATAGACAGTAGATAGTTTAAAAGTTGTTGATAGACAGCTAGTTTAATAGATAGTTTAATGATAGTTTAAAAGTAGACCGTTTAAAAGTTGAAGGTAAATAGTTTAAAAGTTGTTGACAGACTGGAAGTTGAATGAATGTTGATATTCAAATAGTTTAATGGCTGTGTATAGGTAGATATTTGACGATAACTGAAAGTTGGAATGGCTCTAATGTTTGCTAGCAGTTATGCTAAGATTTTTAACTATGCTAACCATGCTACTTAGCTAATGTTTTATAGCAGTGCTAGCAATGCTAACCTGCTAACCATGCTACTTAGCTAACGTTTTCTAGCAGTTTAATGAATGTTGATATTCAAATAGTTTAATGGTGATAACTGAAAGTTGGAATGGCTCTAATGTTTACTAGCAGTTATGTTAAGATTTTTAGTTCTGCTAACCATGCTACTTAGCTAATGTTTTATAGCAGTGCTAGCAATGCTAACATGCTAACCATGCTACTTAGCTAACTTAACTAACATTTTCTAGCAGTTTTGCTAAACATGCTAACTAACTATGCTAGCCATGTTACTTAGCTAATGCTAACATGCTAACCATGCTACTTAGCTAACTTAACTAACATTTTCTAGCAGTTTTGCTAAACATGCTAACTAACTATGCTAACCATGTTACTTAGCTAATCATTTTTAGCAGTTATGCTAACTATGCTAACTAGCATGTTAACATGCTAACATGCTAACTATGCTAACCATGTTACTTTAGCTAACCTAGCTAATCATTTTTAGCAGTTTTGTTAAAAATGTTAACAATGCTAGCAATGCTAACATGCTAACTTTGCTAACCATGCTAACTAGCTACAGTGGGTAGGAGTCATAGTTGATGAAAAGTGTTGACATAGTTGATGACAAGTTAAAAGTTGTTGATAGACAGCTAGTGAATGTATATAGTTTAAAAGTTTAAAAGTTGAATGTAGATAGTTTAAAAGTTGTTGATAGACAGCTAGTTTAATAGATAGATAGTTTAATGATAGTTTAAAAGTAGACCGTTTAAAAGTTGAATGTAAAAAGTTCAGTAGTTTAATGGGTTACATTGTTTAACAGTGGATTATTGTAGTGAGGACTTTTATTTTGAAACAGTTTTGGGCAGAGGAAACAGTTGAATAGGATGTGTATTCTTAATTGACCCAGATTGTATGCTTAAAGCCTGAGGCTGCAGGTGGCCTGAACACCTGCCATAGGATTCTAATTGCTTAACGGCCTTATTATGATGTCACGGCAATCGGCAATGTTAAGTCTATGGGGATTTTTAAAAAGTTTTTCTTTAATAGTTTAAAAAGTATAAAAGTTTCAAAGTTGAAAAGTCATACCAACCCGATCTGTTTGAAGACCTACGTAACACAGTTTGAATGAAGTTTCTAAGTTAAACTGTTCAAGAGAAATAGCGTACGGAAAAAGTGGTAAGCGGAATAATAATAAGAAGAATAAGTTGCCTAGGAAGAACAGTACAGTGCATTTTCATGCACTGTAATGAGGATATATTTGCTGAATGTCACAAAAAGTGTTACAGAAATTGCTTGGCATCGCTTATTCAATGGCTCTCTACCGAAACACCTGTAGTTTGCGGAGGACGAACGAGAAAGCACTCGTTTGATAAATCAGCCAGTAGGCTAGGCCTAGTAGACAAATAACTTTTAGAAATAATCTGTACTGCAAAAACGAATGTTGGTGGGTATTTAAACTATCTAGCGGGTGTTTTAACAGCTGCAAGAAATAGAAGCTTCATGGTCTTTATGTTCTGGTTCGTAAATTATTTTCATAAAACTTCAAGTTGCCCTATAACTTTACTCTCCAAACTCTTCACTGCACTGTAGGCAATTAACTGACAGTATGATAGGCTATTTATTTTCTGTAGGCTACAATAAACACATTTATTTTTTCAACTTTTGCAATATTACGCACTTGGCTACTGAACGCAAATCAGCAGGAGAGAGAATGCACGTAGCCTACGCAGCGTGTAGCGCAATGTGTAGGCTATTTGGTTACCAACTAACACTGTTAGCCAATTCACTAACTTAAGACTTCAGTGCCATCATATACAATGTTTTTTTACACAACAAATACAGAAAGGATGGAGGCAGCAAAAGTAGAGTAGTCATTTCAGATGGGGCAAAAACAAGGTGAATTTGTATGCTTGTCAAAACGTAGTCCTACCCTGCATTAGAGGAGCTGATCATCATACCAAGCACACTCGCTGTTTAAAGTCATACACCACGGTAAACTAAAACTAAAATGTTACAAAGGTGGCCAAAATAATATAGGGTATTATTAGCCATGACATTACTAGGCTATGAATCGTTCGTTCATTTTTTTTTGGGGGGGGTTACAAATTTATTCAAAATCATCCCCCCTCTGGTTTTTACACAAATCGCACCCTGATTACACACACCACACGATGACTTTAGTACATCAGCTTAGTACTGACACACACCACACTATGGCTTTAGTGCATCAGGATAGTCACACACACCACACAATGGCTTTAGTACATTAGCTTAGTACTGACACACACCACACGATGGCTTTAGTGCATCAGCATAGTCACACACAGCTCTGCCCATTATTTAAATGAGACCCCTTTGTCTCTACACACACAGGAAAAAGAAAGAAATTGTTGACTTCAGGATCCAATTTGACAATGAAATATTTTTACCTTCATGTTGGGGCGGGGGGTAGTCAACAAGCCATACACCCAAAGAAAGTCATGGAGGGTCTTGCATGTTCAGTTGAATCGCTAACCTTTAATAAAGAAAGTTGTGGAGGATCTTGTTTGTTCAGCTGCATTGCTAACCTTTCATACTCAGTCTCAGTTTCATATGTGACTCAGCGCTCTTTGGAAATCTTCTTACCCGCAAATAACATACATGTTGCTATGACTTGTGATCATCATATTGATATCTTCTTTCTCCTAAATGGAACAGGGCCTATCTGCAACGCCTAGTCTTTCATTGGTCACAAACATTCTTCATGCTTTCTTCCTTCAAGTTGAATATCCTCTTACCGTTTACATCTGTACATTCTCCATGCTAAACCCACACACATCAACATACAGATACATACAGACACACAGAAACACATCCACATGAAACACAGGGTTGGGGTTAGGATTATAGTAGGATCAATGTGCATAGATGTGTGTGTGAGTGGTTGTGAATGTGTTTGTGAGAGAGTCAATGTGCATAAATGTGTGTGTGTGAGAGAGAGAGAGAGAGAGAGAGAGATAGATAGATAGAGAAAAGAGTGTCCAACGTTGTGGGTGGACAGCGAGCAACATGTAAAACTCATGAGGACAACATAACTAGTGTCAAGCCTTAGAAACTACCTCCGACTACAGGAGGTGCAGCATAGCACTCTCTGTGGGCATATCTCCAGATTAGAGATTGGCTACTGCTACAAAATCCATCACTAGATGTCCTTGAGTGTGGATAGAAACAAGGAGAACATGATTATGCACCAGTCACACCAGATCCCATTGCACCAGACTACCTTCTGAAGTTTGTCAGCTGCAACTGTGCAGGTGTCTGTGACACTCTCAGGTGCTGCTGTAAAAAGCAAGGAGTCAAGTGTATTTCTGCTTGTTGGAACTGTCATGGTAACTCTTGCCAGAACATCAGCCAGCCAGAAGATAACAGGAGTGAGGAAGTGCAGGGGAGTTGAGGGATGAGGTTTGTTAAATTTTAAACTGATTAAGAAAGTTTTGTTTTGTTATGGACTTGGAGTCATTTTTACTCAAAACTAATGGCTGGGATAGATTCAGCACCCCTAAAACCCCCTAGTTAGACATCTCAAAAGCTAATATCTGTCAACAAAATGTGTTCATTATTTTCTCACTTTCCCTCTTGGCACCCCAAACTTGATGGGCTCTCCAGGTGTTTCCCCGAGGATTTGGCTTGGATAAATTGGGAGGTGTTACTAGACACCTATAGGAACACATAGTAAAAAAAGCTATTGGTAAGAATTTTTTTTGCAGATTGGCGAAAAAAAAGCCTAACTTTCCCTAACTATTAGGGTTAGAGGTTAGGGTTCATGTGTCATGACAGCGTCATGTGTTCATGACATTGTCATGTCACTCTTATGTCGATACTGTCAAGTAAAGTGTTACCAATCAAGATATTTCTGTTTTGTTTTCATTTTTTGTAGTTACCTCAAGAGGGACTGACACAGATGTTGGCAGTAAAGTGACCCTTCACTGTCTCCTGCACACGCATTATGACTGTGAGACTGTAGTTTACAACAGAACCGTCCATCTGAGCTGGGTGGATGAGGGAGGGGTTGAGCTCCAGAACACCACCCACCTCCAGATCAGCAAAGAATCTCCCTGTTCCACCACACTGACTGTGCAGCTCAGAGATCCAAACTCCGTTCACACTCAATGGACGTGGACCTGCCAGCTGACTGCAGGAGGGCAGGTTCAGACTTCTGTTGATTACACCATCATTGCACGAGGTCAGTGATTATGTCTTAAATGTTCTCAAATGTAGTCCTGTATTAGCCTGGGTGCCAATGCCACTGTAAACATTATGCATCAGTATCACAAATGTAAACACAAACAAGCACACTTCAAAAAGAGAGTGAGTTGAGGCTCTGCACATGGCTTAGCATGCACCAATTGCACTGGGTGGTTAAGTTCAGTTTAGAGTGGCAGTTTGATTTAAAGTGACAGTGTAGTTTTTTTAATGGGTCCCAACCTGTTACAAGTAAAAGGTGAGTCTTAAAGGAGAATTCCGGTGTGATATTGACCTAAAGTGTGTTGAAACATGATACCGAGTGTGAACGTATGTCTCATAGCTCACCTCGGCTTGTCCCCTGCACTCAGAAATCTGCCGCTAGTTAGCCAATGCTACCAACAGTGTTTCGTTGTGGTGCCTCGGGCATTGGCCTAGCCATGCAAATAAATCACTGTTTTACACCATTTACGAGGCTCAAAGTAGCTCCATACTTCATTGGTAGACTTCCGAGGGCCTTGACATTTAAAACGAGACATGGAGAACTTTGAAAAAGCACTGGTAGATTATTTACAAGACGATTTATACAGACAGTACCTTAAGGAATTTTACCGTTCGATGCCATCTTGAATTTAGTCATGATAAGTTGAGCGACAAGTACGAACGAACAGGTATGATAAGGGGTCAGATTTCAAAAAATAATTCAGTGGAAATGCATGGATTCCAGTTGCTGCTACTGGAAGCAACTGAATGTTTCAAGACACTTGACACACCGGAATTTCACTCTTCTGAAACTTTTGTAGTGAAACCAGTAAGAGCACAAGTGGTGACAAGAGGACCAGGAGCTGCCACAACCCCAGAGTGTGTGTTTTCCATAAAGATCCCCATCAGACTCAGTATCTTCTTCATGGTGCTGATTGTACCTGGACTCATTGGAACTGTTCATTTAATGAGGAGGAGGAAGCAAACAAGTAGAGGTGAGAGTGGCACACAAACACACAGGGTTGGGTAGTAATGGATTACATGTAATCTGGATTACAAGTCCGAAGCGCTAACCAGTAGGCCACAGCTGCCCCCAAAGTGTATTTGGTTTATACTGTAGTTACATTGTTGGGGATTACTTAATTACATTTTATCAGGCAAACAATGCAACGTTTTTATAATAGCCTAGCTAATGTTTTAATTTGACAAGCAGCCAATTCCTTTGTCCACTAGATATCATTATCATCCAATTGCCTGTGTAGTTTCTTGACAAGAAAAAGGTTCAAACCAAAACCGAAAATGGAGGAGCCGTCGACGTTGACCAATAGACCGCGTTCGTAAAAAATGCATTCAGTACTTGGCAATATCGCCACAATTTGAATTAAATACAGTGGAAAATAAGATTGTGTATGTCTTGTGTTAGTTATGTAAAAAGCTAATCCTAAAGTAATCAGATTACGTTACATGTTTTGGGTAATCCAATTGATTATGTTACTGATTACAAAAATTGCCATGTAATCTGTAGACAGTAATTACATTTCAAAGTAATCTGACTCAAACCTGCAAACACACACACACACTCACTCACACCATGAGGCTGACAGATAGGTTAACTTGATTTGAACAAATACCAGTTCATAAGTCACAAATTGACTGATATACTCTTTATATTGCTAGATTTAATAGAAGCCATGGTTTGGTTTAAGTGACCTGCATATTATATTTTGATTATTATTTATATTATATGTACTGTAAATGTAATAATGATGTAAATTATGTAAAATGGTAAATTTATTGATAATTTCTGTCATTTCACAGAGGCATCCCCAGCCATTGAGCTGCAGGTGCTGAATTAACATGGTGCTCTCAGGATGACGCACTCTCTCCAGACCCAGTCTATGGTATTTCTACATGCTTAATGTGTATTCCTTCATCAGGGGAGAAATCTGCCCTGGACAATTCAAGTCAAGTCACTTTTATATTATAGCGCATTTTTGTATGCACAGAGTGCAACCCAAAGCTGCCCTTCTCCTTATTCTCCCAGGTGGCGATGGATCCATCTGCAGAATTTGATCTCTTTATTCTATGTAGTACTTATTGCTGCACTCACATGTCCTGTCCTCATCACACTGTAGCTTGATAGTTCCCCTTGTTGTAAGTTGCTTCGGATGAATATGTTAGCTAAATTACTGAATCTATGTATGTATATCCCTTGGGGATCAATAAAGTATCTATCTATCTGTATATATATTTATTGGTTTGTGTATGACCTATTAACAAGTACTTTTTGTAATAAACTGAATTTGGCAGCATTTTTGCTGGTAAGTGATTTCTTATCATTTTGTATCACATGTTGATTTTATCACATTTTCACTAAGTTTGAATTACTTTTCTCAGGATCTTTATTAAGCCAACTAAAATTTCCCCAAGGGTATACTGTAGTTCAACATATTCTGCCGTCAAATAGTCAAGATTTGTAACCATCGTTGGTATTTAAGGACCAGTGTTACAGTGAGATGCCACTGTAACTCTGATAGCAAGGTGTTTTGCACAGAAACAATACACTACATAAAGGATTACAGTAGGGGGTGCAGGGAAGCCCTTTTGCTGTGATCAGCTGATGGGATGTCTTTGTCTTGTATGGTCTCATGTACCTTGATATTACACTTGTAGTTAAAGCAGCACTAAAGATTTGCTCTCAGGGTCCCCCCACAGTCGAGAAGAGCAATAATAAACTAAGTAAATATACATCTTTTGCAACAAAATATGACTTAGATATATAACTCTGATACAATATAGAGAGAATGCATAGACAGCAGTCTTTCCTAGAAAGAGCTCTGAATTCCTGTAGCATAGCAGCTGTTTTCTATTTCGATTGGAGGGGGGGGCTGTGTCTATACCTGAACACCAAGCTTCCTGTGGCTGTTTTACAAGCGATAAGAGTTTATGTTTTACAAGCGATAAGAGTTTATGTATCATCATGATTCATGATGATACATAATGTCAATCATGATTTTGGAAACATTATTTTAAGATAAAAAGGGGGGCTTTAAAGGTCCCACCCTGGGAACATGTGTGAGGTTTTTATGCTGTGTGAGTGCCCTGATGTGAGTAAAGATTGAATATACAATTGAAACTCTTCCAACATGTAGTGCACATATACAGCTTTTATTTTTTGAGATAATCGAGTGAAGTACATTGACTATCCTTATTGACCAATTAACTTCCTGGATTCACACCTATCAGCCAATCAGCTGCAGGAGCTCTTGGAATGCAAACTTGAGTGCCAATGTGATGTGGGAAGGGACAAGTTCTTGTTTTGTTTTGATACTGATTCTGGTTTTTGAGGCCTTTGAGGTGTTTTTCTCTCTTTTGGTGGGGGGTGTCAGAAATGCTATCCTATTAGCTTCGGCATGTATACAAAACCCAAGAGTATTGAAGGCAAAGTGTGTGTGAGAGAGTGTGAGAGAGAGTGAGAGAGAGAATAAACCTTACTTTTCTCCTAATGCTTTATGCCTGAACCATCACCTTCCTAGATTCAAACAAACCATCTTCAGGAGCATTTGGAATGCAAGCGACAAATACAAAGCAGTGGGAAGACATTCCATGTGAATGAGCACTGTTTACACTCCTGGTCCTCAGGTGGGAATGGCCATAGCTCAACCTATAGGAACTCCACAGAGGGGCACAGGTGGGGTTCAGGTGTGAACTGAAAGGGCATTCATAAATTCATGTATTTATTTAAGTATGTTAAACTATGTGTGAGTGATTGTATTGTTTTCTAATATGCAGTGCCCTCCTCGTGGTTATTTGTAAAAAAAAAATTAAAAAAAAATTTTTGGTGGATTATCTTGGCCTGACTGAAAAAGAGAAAAATCCAGCCATGAAGTAAAGAGAATTTATTTTGGAAAAACAAAATACCTCATGAAAAAGACAAACAAAATCAAAACATCTTTTCAAAAAAGATAAACAATAATGCATGCCAAATTTACTGCATCCCTGCATTTAACATGAAACACTTATTTTATTCTAAATCTCAATTCATACAGTTGAGGGATTAGGACAAGCCTATTTTCTACCCATCTTCTTGTGAGTGGAGAGCTGAGTGGATTGGACACATCTTTTTCTCTGATGTTTGTTGCGATTACCAATTTGAGTAAAGCCCCTTCCACAGTAACAACACTGGTAAGGCTTTTCTCCTGTGTGCGTCACCTGGTGCATAGCCAGGTTTGAGCTGTAACTGAACCCCCTCCCACACGTGGTGCACAGATAAGGCTTTTCCCCAGTGTGGACCCTCTGGTGAGTCATGAGGTGTGCCTTGGTCCCGAAACCCTTTGCGCACGTCGAGCATTTGAAAAGGCTCGCGCCAGTGTGTTTGCCCTCGTGGGCAGCGAGTTCCGATTTACTCCTGCACTGCTGTCCACACGTAGCACACGAGTACGGCTTTTTCCCAGTGTGGATCCACTGGTGTCTTTTGAGACCGTTACTCCGCTCAAAGCCCGCTCCGCACTGAGAACAATGAAATCGCTTCTCGCCAGTATGTGTGACCTCGTGGACGCGGAGAGATAAATAGCTCCTAAAGCTCTCCCCACATGTATCACACTGGTTTTTGTTATGAGTAAGCCGATGTTTGCCCAAGTCCCCACTACACGCGAAACCCTTCCCACACACCGTGCACTGATACGGCTTTTCCCCGGTATGGGTCCGCTCGTGTCTGTTGAGATTGGGGACTTGACTGAAGGCCTTCCCGCAATAAGAACACTTGTGTGGCTTCTCTCCAGTGTGGGTGCGCTGATGCAGAATGACATGCGAGTCTCTCTTAAAACATTTCCCACATATGCTGCACTGAAAGGGCTTTTCATCTGTGTGGATTTGTTGATGAGCTCTAAGAGCGGAGGGTAGAGCAAATGTTTTGGAACATTGGGGGCAGTTATGCGGTTTCTCCCTGGTGTGCGATGGCTGCCGCGATTTCTTGCCTGAAGTCCTCTGGTGCTGGGCTGGCTTGTGACGTCTCTCCCTGTTCCTCTTTGACTCAGTGTTCCCTCTTCTGTTACACTGGATCCTTTGAACGTCTCCTATAATATTAGAAAAAGGAATTTTAAGAAACATCCTTTCCCTTTTTCCTGTATCTGATGTGCAAGTCCCAAAATACTCAAAGTCCAAGTCAACCAAGAATAAATATGTGTTCAGGTCTTCTGAGTCACAAGCAAATCTGATTGGATAACAACACTGCCATATTAGATGTCATTACATACACACACACACACACACACACACATGAGGCTCATAAGTATTTGAACCCATGCTAAAGTTGACTAAAAAGAAAGATAAAGTTCCCTTGGCCTTTGGAATTAAAGGTGCTCTAAGCGATGCTGGATAACGTCACTTCTGTTGACTTTCAAACAAAAAAGAGCTAGCTCGCTACTTCCTCCCCCTCCCTCCCGTGCTGCTCCCGTGCAATTGAAACTCTCCTAAACGCGCATCTCGTCTGTGATTAGCTGTAACAGTTTGTTATGTTTTTATGGGCTAGGTTTGCCCATTTGTTTTTGTATTTCAGGACACAGACAGCTAGCGGTTGGTTAGGTGCAGTAAGTGACATAAAGGGCTCTATCTTGCACTCCAGCGCAATTGACTTTGTATACTCACGCTTTTGTCTTTCCTATTTTGCAGTCGGCGCATATTGGAATTTCCCTCCACAGGTCCGTAAATTAGGAAATTCAATTGCGGCCACAGGGGCGGTTCAGCGAAAAGAGGGGGCATGTTCCGGCGCAAACATTCCCTGTTGATATTTTGCAGTTTCAGAAAACAATTCCGCCACAGACCAGGAACCTCCTGGTCTAAATTCAGTGGCACAAATTCAGATGCTATTTTAAGGGCGCATGCATGGCCACAGGCCTGCAGGAATTAATGCTATGCACACCGATCTACAGACACCCCGTGCAAAGAAGGAAACATTGATATTTGTCCGTTTCCCGGTTTGGTTTGTGCATTGATCACCTGAAAATTTAGTAGCCTAACATCTACATGCAATATCTTTACATAAGTATAAGTATATTAAGGTTTTGCACCTCCGTTCTAATGTTACGTCACCGTTTGTTTACAACTACAGTGGTAGGCAAGAATGGTAAGCAAGGCACTGCAGAGTGGTAGGCAAGCCTACAACAGTTGGGTTGCATAGGCTACACATAGTTACAAATAGCTTCAAAATTGAAACTTTAATATCAAATATTGATCGGGATGCCGACCACTTGTGTAGGCCCTAACAGTTGGTTTTACAATAAGAAGCAAAAAGGCGACGAACGACCGTTTAGCCTACCTATCCTCATGGTTGTGGAGGATGATCGTTAGCAGCTGTGAAGTCTTTTATTCTCAAGATGGCCTAATGGTGTAGCCTAGGCTACTGTCTACAAAGACGTAGGCTAAAATAGCCTACAACTATCTACAGTCATCCAAAAATGAATTGCAAGAGATAGGCTATGAAGGGAAAAAATGCAGTATTTTAAACATGGCAAAAATAATTTGATCCTATGAATTGTTTAGCGATCACACACAACAACAACTTAACACAGCAACCTCAAACACCACTGTTGAACCTAGGCTACTGCTTCAGTCATGTAAGAATAGCAGTTTATGAATTATTTTTACCCGTTTAATCAAGTCCACATGACCAAAATAACAGCATATTTAAAGGCTGAGCTAGCATAACAGCCTAATATAGCAATGGATAACTAATAAAAATTCTCATACAATTAATTAACATTATCACTCTGGGTGGTTATATATCCATGCAGATCGTCTTCGAATAAGCCATCGCTGTTATGTTATAACAAAGATCCTTGATTACTAGCAAGATAGAGCAACGTAATTCGTTACTATGGGAGCAAAACGCGGGACGCGTCTATAGTTTTTCCAACCCAGTTTCAAGGGGGCAGGCGAATTCCCGGAAGTAGAAGAATCGACGTAGGCTGGAAGGACCACCTCTCTGCTAACTCCCATAGAAGCCCATTCATTCTAGGATTATTTTGAAATACCATAACTTCATATGGCGGTGGTAGTGTAGTGGTTAAGGAGCTGGGCTAGCGTGCAGTAGCCTGAAAGTTGTCGGTTCAATTCCCGGCTTCCACCGTTGTGCCCTTGAGCAAGGCACTTAACCCCAAGTTGCTCCGGGGACAATGTGATCCCTTGCAATATAGCTGACATATGTAAGTCACTTTGGTCAAGAAGTGTCTGCTAAATGTAATGTAATGTAATGTAATATAACATATATCCTGTGCCGATATTGTAGCTTCTTTGTAATCCACATAAACACTACAAAGGCAAAACAGACTCCACTACCTCGCCCGTAACGTTGGTTACCCGTAAGAAGAATGGTTAGCTTGTTCGGTTGGAGGGAAGCTAGCTTTGACGTAATCTCTCTTTCGCGCCGTAGGGAGATAACCGTATTGTTTGGATAAGAAGCTCAGTCCACCTTACGGTCTATGACAGTAACTCATAAGCAAAACCTAGCATACACGACCGTATGTTAAGGTAAAGCATTACACAGAGGCAACCTAATAATAATAAAATAAGTAAACCTATTTTTTTTTAAAAACGGCACTAATCATTTCAGAGGTTTTCGATGGATTGACCGTAGGTCGGAAAAGTGGAAAGAAGATTAGCTTCAAGGCTATAACTTTTTGGTTTTGTTTTAGCATGACTGTTTTTGAAGATGATCATGTATGGTAGCTTCAACATTAACATGACTTGGTGAGGATGATGTTAATAATAATAATACATAAATAAATGTTTAACTTTGATGACTTTGAAGGCGAAGGAAGTGTGAGAAGAATTTCTGTGTATCTATCATATGAGTTACAAGATTCAGTTCGATGGCTAACGTCACGAAGTTAAGTGTGAGTCTGCGCAGTACTGGGGGGACCAACTGAAAAATCATTCTATTTGACTCAGTGCCCTCCCATTGAAAACGACGGAGTCTGTTCGTCCATTTCTTTTACTGTCTATGCCCAGTTTAGATTAACTTCCGCATGACGCGGCGTTCGGTTTTTCAGTGTCGGTTTTTCAGTGTCCCGGGAATCCTTGTTGGTGTACGTCACTAAATGTACACATAAATTATTTTATTGTAAGGCCCCCCATGAACGAAAGTACACAAAACTTGGCATGCATTCGGAGGGTGTCATAATGATCCTACACTTTTAATTTCGTGCAGTTTTGACCTCGTCAGCCAGAGATATTGTGATGAAAACACCTAATTTTTTGCTTTTTAATTTTTAACTAGGTGGCGCTATACATGAAATAAGTGGTAATGGGATGGGTTGACATGCCCCCTTAAGACCAACATACATAAAAAAGGTGGACCTCCTAGGCCCTACGGTTCTCGAGATATTCACAGAAAACTGTCTCCGGCCACCTACAGGCCAGTTGGTGTATAGTAACATAAATTAATTTATTGTGTGGCCCCCCATGAACGGAATTCCACAAAACTTGGCGTGCATTCAGAGCGTGTCATAATGATCCTACACTTCCAATTTCGTGCAGTTTTGACTATGTTAGGTCACAGATACCTTCAATTACAACACCTCATTTTTACTTTTTTGTGTTTAACTAGGTGGCGCCATACATGAAATGAGTGGTTATGGAATGGGTTGACATGGCCCCTTGAGATCAACATACAAAAAAATGGGCCTCCTAAACCCTACGGTTTTCGAGATATTCACAGAAAACTGTGTCTGCCCTACCCTCCTTTCGGGGGGTCCAGTCCAGCGGGGGGGGCTACAGATCAAAACGAAAAACGATGGTTCCATGCTATCCATGTGGGGTTACATGCCCACCAAGTTTTGTGTACCCCGGTCTTTCAGTGTCCCGGGAATCATTGACGAAAATTTGGGCATGCGAAAAAGAAAAAAAAGAAAGAAAAAAAAATCTGACTAAACCTATATGACCGCCGCTTCGCTGCGCGGCGGTCATAATTAGACACCGTCATGGAAACGTCTTCCAAAGGCACTTCTCTAGTTGTTATAATTATGCTCTCCCTTGATGAAAAGACCTAAAACACAGTGGGGAGCTGTGTTTTATGGACTCTTCAGGGAACATGGACAGGGAGAGCTGTAGGGTGTTCCTGCTCTTGACCCACAGCTGTGCAGTGCGGTCTGCCACTTAGCATTCTCCTCTGCCAAACCGAGGAGACAATTTTTGAGGGGCTGGAGCTCCTCAGAAACATTGCAGGAGAAAAGGCCTTTGCTGGCAGGGGACAGGCAGGGGCCCAGGTCTTTGTGACTGATGATTGTAGGGCAGAAAGGGGAGCTTTGAGACGGGTCTACCCTGATGCCACCCTTCTCCTGTGCTCATTCCATCTGCTCCAAGCGTTTTGGAGGTGGTTGTGGAGTAAGGAGAGTGGTGTGGACAAAGGGGACAGGCAGACACTGTTCTCTATAGTCAAGAACATGCTTTACTCCAAAAATGTTAAAGAGGTGGACAGCATTTACATGAATGCAAAAGAGACTCCGGTGGCAGTCAGGTTAGTATAGTATATAAGTATATATACTTTTTTGATCCCGTGAGGGAAATTTGGTCTCTGCATTTAACCCAATCGGTGAATTAGTGAAACACAAACAGCACACAGTGAACACACAGTGAGGTGAAGCACACACTAATCCCGGCGCAGTGAGCTGCCTGCTACAACGGCGGCGCTCGGGGAGCAGTGAGGGGTTAAGTGCCTTGCTCAAGGGCACTTCAGCCGCGGCCCACTGGTCGGGGCTCGAACCTGCAACCCTCCGGTTACAAGTCCAGAGTGCTAACCAGTGGGCCACGGCTGCCCACAAGTGTGTTGTAGACTTTGACAAATAGGGCGTAGCCTTTAAACCAGTTAGGACAGAAACTTATATGATCAGAGTGCTAATGTGATTGCATACTTTCAGTGTTAATATTTTCCCACTATTCCCGCAAAAATGTATTCACCAGAGGGCACAACACCAACAATTTTGCAGAGGCAGCAATGCGTGTCCTCAAAGACAAAATTCTACAGAGGACCAAGGCCTTCAACCTGCCTCAGCTCTTTGATATTTTAACATCAAGGTTAGAGACCTATTACAAGGGGAGGATTGTGGATGTGGCCCTTCCAGAAAAAGCTGTTTCTTCCCCAGTTGGCAGGCCAAATTACAGCCTCACAAATTCCAAGGACCAAGGACCACTTAACCAAATAAAAAATAAATAAAAAAATAAAATAAAAACTCACGGACTACCTAGCTAAACAAAGAGTAGACCTACTTCAACAGTAGATTACACAACAGGCCTACTCACTGAACCGCCTTGCTTATTGTCTTTACACCCTGCTTATTGTATCAGAGGATTCATATGATTTAAACTGGCGTAGCTTACATAGGCATGTTGCAGAACTGTTTGGATTTTAATACAAGTTGGTTCAATATTGCAAACAACTCATCTATATTATACTTTACCATGTCTGCTCGTGGACCACTTGGGATACCTTGTGGCCACCAGTGGTCCCCGGTAACCTGACTCCGCATATCCATCTGGGAACTTTTCATTGAAGAACTTTTGGGAAGGGGCGGAAATACTGGTTAGCTGATTGGATAAACCATCTGTCTATCACTAACTTTGTTGGTTGTCGACGGGCCAAATCAACCAATTAGATGAACAAAGTGTTCTTTTAATGACTTCATTTAACATACAATTAAGTTAGGTAACGTAACTAACGTTAAGATGTTTTAACTTACCATTTGTATGTGACATGAACCTAATCAACGACAATTCCCATTAAGTTTTCACGGCTACACTTCTGAAGAAAGTATATTCCTCCATTATGAACTGGAATCAGCCGTGGAGGATGCCTGTGTCGTTCATTCCTCCCAGCTGCATGGCTGAGACTCATAGCTTCACAGCTTACCCAGAAATACTTTCTAATTTGAATAAAACTTGCGCGATAGCTATGCTCATCTCATCTGTGTAAAATTCATTCTACTTTTAAGTTCTTGATCAACATTCGTCAGAATTTTGCACAGGCAGAATTCCAAATATTTCACTGGAGCAGGTTGTAAGGTCTAAAGGAAAGTGCCTGGATGACATTGGTCTGGAAAATTGATTTGATCAACTTTGTAACATCTGACCTGTAAAATCAGACCAAGTAGGCCATACTAAATTTGGAGCACATGTTTCAAGGCATATAGCGTTCACAAGAATTGGATGTTCATGGTCAAAGTGACCTTGAATTTTGACTTCTGACCTCCAATTGAGCATTTGCATCAAATTTAGAGCATGTGCCTTGAGACGTAGGCCACGTACTTGAGTTACTGTGTTCACAAGATCAGGACAAGCACAAGTACAAGTACGTACAAACAACCATATTCCTCTGACCCCAGCTACCACCAGCATGGAGGCATAATACGATATGATACAATGTTATGGTCAGTCAGCGACAGTTAGTCTGATAATCTTTGAACAAATTTTAATTTGATCATACAACTTTGTTTTAACTACTATTGCTACTCACCCAAGCTGTGCTACAATAGAGCATGATACTCAATCGCTGATTCACTGATTCACAATGATTTGGCTACTATAGCTCCAAAGGATATCAATCTACGGGGAAAATAATCTTTTTGCAGATAAATCTCTGAGGGGTCCATAAAAATGTTCATCCATCATGACACCCAAATATTTATAAGCTGGGACTTGATTGATTTCTGAATTGTGAATCTTCACTGGGGGCAGTTGACAATTAGGGGTTTTTCCGAAGATAACTTCCTCTTCACAGTGTTATAATCACAGTGTTAAGTTTATCACGCCACAGACTGTAAATAGTATCCTTTCTTGATTAAAGCACCCCCCCCCCCCACACACACACACACACACACACACACACACACACACACACACACACACACACACACACACACACACACACACACACAATTCAGATGTTGTAAATATATAAAGTAGGCTAAACAATTGCAGTTTCATTTACTTTTGTTCAAAAAGTTCACAGACAACTTACTTCACAGCAACTTACTTGCAGGAGAAGTGTCATGACCATATCCTCTTAAATCAGACACTTCCTCTTGTTTAGTTTCCATAGGCGAGTGTTTTTCTTCTTTACAGGTAAAGGTTGATGACGTGCACATTTCAGTCTCAGGCCTGCAACAGCCATGTTTTAGCCTGGGGTTTTCTACTGTCTGAGATCCAAACAGATAGTCTTGTAGAAAATCGTCAAATTCTTCTTGTTTTATCTCCTCAGCTGATAACAGCAGTTGTGATGATGATTCAGTAAATCCTGCCATTGCAGACTTCAGGTCTGTTTTGCAAAAGAAATCCAGTCAAACTTCCCCTCAATGGAAAGATAATGTAGTGAATACGTGTACAAAACAAATATATTTACGGATGCATTACACACTTAAGTATGTAGACTTTTATTAGTGACCTACACAGGTGTAGCTTACCTTCTGTCATCAGTGTTTTACAAAAGTCTCACTACGTTCAGCAAACCATGCTTCTTCTCTTCTATCCATAGACTATAAAAAATATCCCATCAGCTTCCTGGATTTAATCGTAGCCAATCAGCTGCAAGGACTTTTACCATCCAACTGCGTTCCAGTGCCCATCCAAACCAATGGGACGAGCTCCCCCGAGTTCGCCGGTAGGAGGTTCCACTTCGACAGGCTTTCCGCTTTTCTTAGTGGGTCTCACGTTTGTCATCGTGCAATTTGAAACAAATTTAGCTGCTTATTAATGACAAAAAGATGAGTCATTGCCTCATTGTACTTGAATTATATACTATGCCAGCTTTAATGAGAAGTTGATGCTTGTGTTGCATGTTCTAATAGGATCGCGTTAAATATGCTAACTGTATGAGAACAAAATAATGTCACCTGTTAACAAGATCATTAGAAAATCCTCGTGTTCCACAGATCTAGACAAGGCTAGTCTAATTCAATTCGTATGATGTGTAGGCTAAACTGACTTAAATTGGCTGACACATTAATTAAAGCGACTTACAGACGTCAGGCCGTCCTCAATCAAAAATAAGTTGAGTAGGCTAAAATGGATTATAAAAAATAGCCTGCCTACTCTTCTGGTGCATTATGATTAGTCTAACGTTGATAAACAATGATTTGAAAATCTAGCTTCGAGGTGAAGCACATTTGCACATTCTGTGTCTTTAAGTAGGCTAGGCCTAAGAGTCTGAGACAACACTCGTCAAGAAACAATTATTTATACAAAAACGCATGCGTCATAACAGACAGCTTATGGCAGTAATTATGGCATGGTTCTCAAAATAGGGGTTTTTAAAGGAATTGTGTCTATTTTCTCCCACCCACAAAAAAACGTGATAGGCCTAATAGGATACATGTTCCTTGCAGCACAAAGGACAAATATGACATCACTCATAGCCATAAACAATAAACAATAAAGACACTACAATAAACACTCATAGGATTTGAGTGTGTTAGGACAATCGGACCATGGAGATAAGTCAGTGGCTGCCGTGGCTATGCTTATGCTTTTTTGAAAGGTGTGATAAGAGTTCCGATGTGATAAGTAATCGCATTCCATATTTTTTTGTCTGTAGGGAAAAAGGATCTCTGACCCTCTGTTGGAAGAAGCGCTTGAGTAACTGATGCGCCCCAGAGGTTTGCACTGCGTTGCTTTCTGGACTGGTGCAGTTACATTTTTTCATATATATCTCTGTTTCTCGAGGTCATAGGGTACGGTCAGTATGGGGGGGGGGGGGGTGAAAACAATGCGTTTTGCCTACAGCTAAAGTAGCTAGGCAGCTACAGCGCTACACTCTGGGAGCATATTCATGAGCCCCCATGTTCATGCCCCCAGAGTGTAGCAGAGAAACAGAGATCTATGTGAAAAATCTCCAGAATTCTCCTTTAAGATGATTCAAAATCAATTGAAAATTATAAATGGCACATTTACACATTATTTCTTACATGTTATATCTGTTACATTTGGAATAACACCGAAACATTTTGGACCTTGTATTCCTTTTATCAGTGTTTAAATTACATTACTACAAGAACATTCTAGGTATGCCAAACCATTTTTAACTTTAATTTCATCTAACCATGAAACACTGTCCCAGTCAACCACTACATACCACTGCAGTCTGAATACATAAGAAGATCAGATAATGTGTTGACCCAAGAGAAGAGAATCCCAGGCATTTATTTACCCCTGTTCAACAGTTTTTGTTAGTTTACTTTAACATTGGGAGACAGTAGAGCATCTTCTCTGTTAGAATATTTAATTTCAGAAGTTTAAATGTGAAAAGAGCAAAGTTATCTGCAGTACATTCAGACTATTTTAGGGTGAAGGGAACCTCTTCATACGTGACCGCTGTGGATTGGTCCTGTCTCTCATATGCCTTTTCTGGTGTGTGTTGAGATTACCCATTTGAGTAAACGTCTTTCCACAGTGATGACACTGAAATGGCTTCTCTCCTGTGTGTGTCAACTGATGAGTTAGGAGGCCAGAGCTACACCTGAAACTCTTCCCACATGTAGTACACGGGTACGGCCGCTCTCCCGTATGGATCCTCTGATGAACCATGAGGTCAGAGTTTCTGCTGAAACCCTTCCCACAGGTTGAGCATTGGAAAAGGCTCACGCCAATATGTTTGACCTCATGGGCAATGAGCTCTATTTTGTGCCTGCATCTCTTCCCACATGTAGCACACGTAAATGGATGATTGCCATCGTGGATCCACTGGTGCCTCGTGAGAAGATACTTCCGATCAAAGCCCGCTCCGCACTGAGAACAGTGAAATCGCTTCTCGCCTGTATGAGTGACCTCGTGGATGGCGAGACTTCTGCTGAACTTGAAGCTCTCCCCACATATACTGCACTGGTTTTTTTATGCGTGAGCCGATGTTTGCCCAAGTCCCCACTACACGCGAAACCCTTCCCACACACCGTGCACTGATACGGCTTTTCCCCGGTATGGGTCCGCTCGTGTCTGTTGAGATTGGGGACTTGACTGAAGGCCTTCCCGCAATAAGAACACTTGTGTGGCTTCTCTCCAGTGTGGGTGAGCTGATGCTGTTCCACGTGTGAGTCTCTCTTAAAACATTTCCCACATATGTTGCACTGAAAGGGCTTTTCATCTGTGTGGATTTGTTGATGAGCTCTAAGAGCGGAGGGTAGAGCAAATGTTTTGGAACATTGGGGGCAGTTATGCGGTTTCTCCCTGGTGTGCGATGGCTGCCGCGATTTCTGGCCTGAGGTTTTCTGGCCCTGGGAGCATTTGGGACGTCCCCTTTTCTTCTTTTTGTCCTCAGTGTTCCCGCTTCTGCCAGACTGGATCCTTTGAACGTCCCCTATAATATAAAAATTTACATTTTTAAACAATATTCTCAAACACAACAGGAAAACTACGCTGAATTCAGAAGTACCAATAAATTGTCCGCTGTGCATGTTGTATCGCTGAAAGGCATTGACCAAAACTGTACAAATACTTCAGACGGACTCCTGACCCTGAACTTGACCTTTTGTTGGGCTGAATAGAAAAAATAGAAAATTAAGTTTTGGTTCTGGGTGGACCTTAACATCAGAAGATATTGGCAATAGAATAATATGGGTCATACCCCATATAACTTTGACTCATAAAACCATAGACTGTATATATAGAACTGGACAGTGTGGTTGCATTCAGCAGTGTTCTATGGAATTGAAGCCGCCGAGGCGACGCCATCTTGGAAAATTTGCAACCAATTTGCGTGCGGCTGCACAGCAGAAGTTGAAGCATGCGCAGTGAAGAGGAGTCGTGGTCAGGCATGCCCACTCAGCGAGTTAAACACGCCCCTTGTCGATAGAAACCCGCCCCCTTGTCCTTTCCACAACACAGGTCGATAATGAGGTCGACTCGGCGCCGAAGGCTAGCTGGCTGGATGAATTTAGCGGCTGTGAGTTAGCTAAACAGCACAAACAACAGTCTTCGGTTTGTTCTTTGCTGGTAAGTGTTGTGTATCAACTGAAACGTTTTTTTTGTCTATTGTTGTTCTTAAATACGTCTAAGAGAGCTTATTATGTTGATTACAGACTGTGAGAAATTAGTATGGTGAATACTAATCAGCTAACAACAGAAATACGGACAGCGAATTACATGCTAACGTTAGCAGCTACATTAACGTTACTGTAAACTGTAGGCTAAGTTAGTCATTGAGGTGAAGATTAGC
The DNA here is from genome assembly GCF_018492685.1 of Alosa sapidissima. Lineage (NCBI taxonomy): Eukaryota > Metazoa > Chordata > Actinopteri > Clupeiformes > Clupeidae > Alosa > Alosa sapidissima. The sequence continues at coordinate 31,507,959 of NC_055962.1, read as the reverse complement.
AAACAGCTCCCGTAAGAGTCGATGCATGTTTAGTCGGTTTTATTAGTTTTTGCTGTTTTCAAATATCTCAATCTGAATGTATGCCATCTCAACATGGAGTAACCATTGACTGTACATGGAGATTACACAGTCAGTACAGTTTATGATGTGATAAAGCAACGTAAGTTAACGTTATATGAATGGACCTCATCAACTTGTCATATTAATGTAACTACTAGCCAGTTTGCCAACGTTGCATTTTTTCTAACGTTAACAACAAAGACACCTCCGTTACGGCTCCCACACACAGCTGCGTGCATCGCGTTGCTGGAGATGCATCACATTCACTTTAAATGGGCTCACGTGATCCGTTGCCGAACTGAATTGTGGGTCCGTCGCGTCGCGTTTCTCCCGCTGCTCGCGTTGAGTTCAGCTGTTGCTGCACCGACAGACGGCACCGGCCAATCAAGCCAATCTACGGACGGCACCAACCAATCATATTACGGTTTTACTTCAAGTCATTTGCATAGCTACCGTCGGGAACACCCACTGGAATGCGTTGACGGAACGCAGCTGTGTGTGGGAGCCGTTAGAGCTACATCTGTGACGGTAGGTCGGTAGTTGTAGACCGCATAAGTGAATGATCGATAAATGCAACGCCTGCATTAAACACTACGCCAAGAACCAGTCACAAATTCCCAGGGATATCGGTGAATATTAAGAAAGTAACACCTCAATTTGTCATCTAACGTCCATGATCAGTCATACTGATAACGTTATTTTTCAAGCTGACGCAAGTTGATAACATTCACATATTTAAATATAGAATTTAATATTAAAATCGCATGTTTAAACGTGTAGTTAACATTAGGTAGGCAGTGACATTTATTGCACACATACTGTATATTTAATAAATTGGTATTACTAGTGGTGTTGAGTGCCTCATTATATGCTTTGTAATATTGTAAAATTGTCTGACTAACTTTATTGTAACTTTCCTTTTTGCAGATAAGGTATGGGTGATGGCTGAATGTACTGGAGGTGGCGGCAAGGAGGTCTCCATTAGTCTGCAAGGGAATGCCTACATGAAGTGGTTTGGCTGGGGTGGTCTGAGGTGGCATGTCCTCCCCCTTTCTCCAAGTTCCCAGACATTCATCTCCCTGACAACAGCCACTGTCACTGGATCAACCTGAAGCCCCTTATACATGGGACAGGGCACAGCACCACTACGAAAACATGACTTTCAATAACTTGCGTGGCACCAAGATAGGTCTGCCGCTGCTCTGAACCTTCTGTTAACTTGACATCATTCATACTTGAGGCTGTACACATCACTTTGTTTCTATTTTCTTTATTGATGCCACCCAAACTTCAACTTTCTGTATGCCCCTGAACTCACACAAATTGTAAATTGCAATGCGCCATTTAACCAGTGGTGTAGTTAGCTGTAGTGGTGGGTATACTGTGAGCAATCCTTGCCTATTTTAAATGGGTATACTGAGATGGTGATGCTTTTTAAGTGGGTTTACTGTGTAGTCCTGTGTATCACATAGACTATACCACTGCATTTAACTGCCTTGGTATTTAACAGTAGCCTACACACAGATGTAGAAGTTAGAAGAACATTAATATCAGAATAATTATTGGTTGATACTAAATCAATTTTGAATGTTTTTATTTATTTTGTTTGAAGTATCATTCAGAATGCCGCCTGGTCTTCAATCAGCCTAAGACACATGTAACCCCTCTCCTAGTTACTCTCCGTTGGCTCCCTATAGTAGCCAGAATTAAATTTAAATCTCTCACTTTGGCCTATAGGACACCGACTGGATCTGCTTCTTGTTATTTTGCGTCTGTTATGTCGACCAGTCTTAAACGCTAGGTCAAATTCAAGACTCTTTCTCTCAGTGGTTCCATGTTGGTGGAATGAGTTGCCCAGTGCTCTTCATTCCTGTAATAGTTTTTGGTCTTTTAAGAGTGGTCTAAAGGCATATCTGTTCAACATGCACTTAGTTCATTAAGTGCTTCTTAAGTGTTATGGTTTGTATAGTACTGTGTTATTTTCATTAGGCTGTTGATTAATTTGACATTGTTTTTTTTATTGATATTCTCCTTAATGTAGTGTTACTATGTTATTGTTGCCCCCCCCCCTTCCTCGTTTTCATTGTTTATTTCATTAGGCTATTGATTGATCCCTGTTAAATGTAAGTATTATATTGTTTTGTATTTGTATATGGCTTTGGACAAAAGTGTAACCTAGCCATCATAATGTGGTATTTTCTTATGCACTTGAAGCAAAAAATAAAAATATGTTTCTTTAAATGTAGTACCACTTTAAACACATGACTCACTGAACAGCAAAGTAGCTTCCTGATTATGTGTACAATGTCTACAGAGTATCCTGATGTAGTAGGTCTATGTTCTCATATTTCTACAGCTGACATGAAGGCTGCAATATTACATTTTTGATTTATAATGGAGCACCCTCTCTGCTGAAAGACTAGTACTAGCAACCCTGTGGTAGAGTCATACGATTACAGACATATTAAGAGAGCCTATGATGAGTTGTCACAGTTTTCAATTTAGACGTATTGAAATGGGGTACGTCTACGGGAGGATTTACACATCACTGGCAAGACCTGATCAAATCATACCAATGCAAAATGTTTCTCCAGCAGTGCAATCGCAGGTAACAACGATACCTTAACTCAGCATTTTCAGATACCGCTGTTATGAGCATACTAAGCAAATTGTCCATTTGTAACTTTGAATCCCTCCTCACGTTAAGCTATGGTCCAATATGTGTTCACTAAAAAACAAGTAACGTTATTTGTCTGGCTTATTAATAAATGGTCATAACGAGGTTGTCGACCTAGCAGGCTAGGTGACGTTTATTGCCATTCGTGCAAAACTAAGCAAGAGTTAACGTTAATGAAACTTAACATCACCTTCTCCCAGTGACTTAAGTGTATTCAAATGAAGTTGCAAAGGTGGTGGCGGCCTGTCCACTATCTAGCCTGGGATAATTTAGATGCAGTCTTGGCTTTTCACCAGGAGAGGTCGCTGTTACTGAAGCTTCGAGTAATGAACCCATTTTTGAATCAATTGTTCAAAGTGGTTCAGTGCTTCACCAAAGCTTCATTTGCCCATCACTATTCGGCACAATTGCTTTGAACGTTTCAGAAAGCTTCGTTCACAAAGCTTCGTTCTGCCCATCCCTAACAAACTTACTTACAGACAAGACTCAGACAGGATAACAGAGAGACGGACAGAGGAAAAGGGGGGTAGAAATTAGGGATGGGCAGAACGAGGCTTTGTGAAACAACGAAACGTTCGAAGCAATTGCGCCGGAATGTGTCGAGGTTTCGAAACAATCCGACACACGTAACTCCATGGTGACATCTAGTGGCCAGTTTTGCTAACATCACATTTTGACCGTGAAGCACAACTGCTTCAGACGAAGAATATAAATAGCCAACATGGAACGCAATATTTCGTCCACAGCCATGTGGTTCAGTGGTTAACACACTTGCATTCGGCCGGAGCAGCCGGAGTTCGACTCCCTGCTGGTGCTTAGAAATTTCAGACTAGTATGTGCGTTTAGTAACTAGAACATTTTTGTATCTGCCAGTTAGATGTTTTGTTATTTCAGTTTCATAGTACATTATCCTTTGGAATATGCTGGAGAGGAAAATGCTACAATGGTTTTAAAATGTAGGCTATGCTTATGGCCCAGGGTTTTTTTTGGGAACATGTTGTAGGGAAATAAAGGATACATGTGAAGCAGGTTAGACTAATCAGGTACAACATGGGAAAAATAAACAACACATTTTTTGTATGCCAAAAACATACATTTTTATTTAGGAATAACAGTTGTTCTGCCGTCTTGGCATTTAATCTGTTTCTTGTTTTTGAATAAACCTCCCCAGCCTTGGAAAAAATTCTTTCACAAGGCACACTTGTTGCTGGCATGCACAAATATTTTTTTGCCATCACAGTCAGGTTTGGATAAACCACTCTCCTCTCCTGCCAGTATTTCAAAGGGTCAGCTGTTCTTGAAATAAAGGCATCAGTTATATATTTTTTTTACTACTGCTACTATCTAAATATTAACGTCACTAGACTATATCTATCTAAACTACCGCCTGTCAATTAATCTATATCACTAACCTATCAAGAATGCACTATAAATCGCTATATCTCTATATGTCTCTATGTCGCTATATCTCTTAAAATCTCTCTCCTCACAAAAAAAACACAAAGATAGGATGTGTTTGAATGACTTTTAAGCATTCTGGGACTTTGTAATTTAGATCAAACAGGTGTTTACTCGGGTAATTGGCTCGCGCGGCAAGTGTGCCACCTGTCCAAACCAAATTGAAACACCACGAAGCCTCACTAAGCCATGGTCACGTGACATGGGCATTTTGAACCACACTTCGAAACACTGTTCGAAACACTTGCGTTTCGGAAGCTCGACACTGTTTCGAAACGTCAGCTTCGAGCGTCACATCCCTAGCGGCAATCACTGGTTACATTAAACCATTTGAAACAAGTAGGACTGTAAATGATCGTGACTATGGCTAACGTTACTTCGGATCAATATAGCAGAGCCCTTTTACTTTTCCTATCAACTGGCTAATGCTAGCATGACTTAGCATGCTATAAGCTAATATACTTAGCATCTACGAAAGAACAGTGTTCAGAACAGCACATTTTTCACTAAGAATCTGTCACAACTAACAACGATGTCTCTTACAAACAATCACACAATGTATGACTATCAATATGTATTTAATCAGACTGTGATAAGATATAGCCTAATGATAATAACAGCAACACTTATTTAGGTTAGATTACTTGTTGATATCAGGTGTCGTTAAAATAAGGTAGCGACAAAGCGTCGAGTCGGCTGCCAGCCAGCTGTCAATCATAGGTGTAAACACGCCCTTTTTAGATTTGTTAAAATAACATTTAAAAAAATAATTTCAGCGAGAAAAGAAAAATAGTGTGTATTGAAGCATCTTGAAAACTATTTTTTCGAATAAAAAGTTGTAGATGCAAAAATAGTTTTAGGTGAGAAAAGTGACACGGAAAGTTGGCTACTTGCCCATTGAAATACATGGAGATGGGCGGAGTTACGCTTTGTACTGCAACCAGCCACCAGGGGGCTCTGGACTAGCGCTCGCATCACTCTTAACAGACGGCACACTGTCCAGTTCTATATATACAGTCTATGCATAAAACAGATATAAGTAAGGGATAATGTATAGAACGCCGGTCATTATGTAAGGGATAATGTATAGAATGCCGATCATTATTGGGAAAATAAGTCCCGACAGGGCGAACCGGACCCCGACACGCAGCGGATCCGGTTCATCCAAATAATTTCCTTGAAGGAGTTTTTTTAATGGTGGAACTTTCTAAAATGGGAATTGGTAGCAATGGGAAATTTAATCTGCAGCTTCCATGTAATGAGAGGATTTCAACTAACTCATCAACATAAAAGTGATTGTACATAAGGCTAATATAGCCTCATTGGCTATTTTTTCAGAATTCCATTTTGCTTGGAAGTAACTTGTGAAACAGTCAACAGAGAAACTTAAAGGAGAAGTTCGGTGTGATATTGACCTTCCAGTAGCATGCAACTGGAATTCATGCATTTCCACGGAATTATTTTTGGAATCTGATCCCTTATCATACCTGTTCATTCATACTCGTCGCTCGACTTATCGTGACTAAATTCAAGATGGCGGCGAACGGTAAACTTCCTGAAGGTACTGTCTGTATAAATCGTCTTGTAAATGAACTGCCAGTGCTTTTTCAAAGTTATCAATGTCTCGTTTTAAATGTCAGGGCCCTCGGAAGTCTACCAATGAAGTGTGGAGCTACTTTGAGCCTCGTAAATGGTGTAAAACAGTGATTTATTTGCATGGCTAGGCCGATGCCCGAGGCACCCCCTTTGAAAGCCTGTTGGTAGCATCGGCTAACTAGCGCCAGATTTCGGAGTGCAGGGGACAAGCCGAGATGAGCTATGAGACAAAAGTTCACACTCGGTATCATGTTTCAACACACTTTAGGTCAATATCACACCAAACTTCTCCTTTAATGTACACTCAGGCACACAGACATTTCTCACTTTAAAGACTTTGATTTCTTATTATTTTTCTCTTGAACGTAACACACTGCAGATAGTGTGCTTTTTTTAAAGGTGCTCTAAGCGATGTTATATGTTTTTTAGGCTAAAACATTTTTTGTCACTTACAGCAAACGTCACCTCACCATCCACTAGCTGCCTGTGTTCTGAATACACTGTAAAAAAAAAAACGCAATCTCTGAGGACAACCCAGGCTCCAAAAACAGCCACAAAACAACTTGGGCAAACCTTGCCCATAAAAACATAACAAACTGTTCCAGCAAATTACCAATGAGATGCGCGTTTAGGAGAGTTTCAATTGCACAGATAGAAGCAACAACATAAATGTGCTTGTTGTAGCCCCCCCTATGGACAAAAATAGTAATTTCACTTGCTCAAGTTAATTTACCATTTTGCAAATTGATGGTAAAGACTTGGTGCCTGTGTGTCGTACAGTTTTTACTGCCTATTGTGCTTTACTGGAGAAAAGGAAGAAAGGTCAGAACAAATACTATAGGGATCCTTCAGCAACTTTACAGCTTGGACCCCAACAAATGTTATTTTTTTTATTGAGGAAGACTGGCAATACTTATCCAAATATATACAAAACCAACTCATCAACATAAAAGTGATTGTACATAAGGCTAATATAGCCTCATTGGCTATTTTTTCAGAATTCCATTTTGCTTGGAAGTAACTTGTGAAACAATCAACAGAGAAACTTAAAGGAGAAGTTCGGTGTGATATTGACCTTCCAGTAGCATGCAACTGGAATCCATGCATTTCCACAGAATTATTTTTGGAATCTGATCCCTTATCATACCTGTTCATTCATACTCGTCGCTCGACTTATCGTGACTAAATTCAAGATGGCGGCGGACGGTAAACTTCCTGAAGGTACTGTCTGTATAAATCGTCTTGTAAATGAACTACCAGTGCTTTTTCAAAGTTATCAATGTCTCGTTTTAAATGTCAGGGCCCTCGGAAGTCTACCAATGAAGTGTGGAGCTACTTTGAGCCTCGTAAATGGTGTAAAACAGTGATTTATTTGCATGGCTAGGCCGATGCCCGAGGCACCCCCTTTAAAAGCCTGTTGGTAGCATCGGCTAACTAGCGCCAGATTTCGGAGTGCAGGGGACAAGCCGAGATGAGCTATGAGACAAAAGTTCACACTCGGTATCATGTTTCAACACACTTTAGGTCAATATCACACCAAACTTCTCCTTTAATGTACACTCAGACACACAGACATTTCTCACTTTAAAGACTTCGATTTCTCATTATTTTTCTCTTGAACGTATCACACTGCAGATAGTGTGCTTTTTTTAAAGGTGCTCTAAGCGATGTTATATGTTTTTTAGGCTAAAACATTTTTTGTCACTTACAGCAAACGTCACCTCACCATCCACTAGCTGCCTGTGTTCTGAATACACTGTAAAAAAAAACGCGATCTCTGAGGACAACCCAGGCTCCAAAAACAGCCACAAAACAACTTGGGCAAACCTTGCCCATAAAAACACAACAAATTGTTCCAGCAAATTACCAATGAGATGCGCGTTTAGGAGAGTTTCAATTGCATGGGAGGGAGGGGGAGGAAGTAGCGAGCTAGATTTCTGTTTTGTTTGAACGTCAACAGAAGTGACGTTACCCAGCATCGCTTAGAGCGCCTTTATAAGCATTTTTTATTCAGATTATGTAAATAAATAAAGAACACATTACAGTTGAATTTGGTTTTGTTCAAACAATTCACAGTATACAGTATACAGCAACTTACTTGTAGGAGAAGAGTCATCATGAAGTCCTCTTAAATCAGATTCCTCTTGCTCTTCACTTTCCATTGGTGGGTCCTGTCCCTCTTTGCAGGTGAATGTTGATGGTGTGGATAGTTCACTCTTATGCTCATGTTCAGGTTTCTTGTCTGCTGTCTGTGCTCTGAAAAGATACTCTTGTAGAAAATCATCAAACTCTTCTTCTTTTATCTCCTTCTTCACTGACATCAGCAGTTCTGATGGTTTTTTAAATCCTGACATCAGTTCTGTTTTGCAAGTGAAATCCAGTCCTTTCAGTGCACAGATAGTGGAAGTGAAGATGTATATAAATAGGCTACAAAGAAACCAACCACAGCATTACACTGTTGTTGAATTGTATAGGAGTATACTTCAAAACTACTCCACAGTGCACCATGAAAATGTGAGTTCAGTCAGTGATCTCCCTCCACATGCCTCTGTCCGAAACATTCACAGCTTCCTGAATTCAAACCCAGCCAATCAGCTACAGGAGCTTTTGGAATGCAAATGTGCAAAGGATTGTGGGGAGGCATTCACACATCTGATGGCCCCTTTTTGGTGGGCATGCCTGCATATAGCTTAACCTGCAGGAACCTCACACAGGGCAGGTGGGGGTGGGCTGTTTCAGTGCTTTGTATTGTGTGTGTTTTTGTGTCAGGTTCTTTGAGAAAAGCCTACTGCGCCATTAATTGCCTATCTACACCCACAGGGCAGAAGAGACTCTTGGCTGAAATGCCACTCTCACCCTGAAGAAATTGTACTTTTTAATTTTGGTACAGCGTTTGAGACAGAGCACAAGTGCAATTTCCAGGGGAAACAGTCAATACTACATAAAATTAAATCTAATTTATTATTAGGTTACTAACTCTAAAAAAAATACAATTTAATCTTCGTTATTCATGACCAAAATTTGTGTATGCATTTATTTACACATTATTTACTTACTTACACAATTTTGCTGCTCTTATTTCTTCATTGTATGTGCCTTCTTATTTTTACTTTTTATATTGTTTACTTGAATGTTATGTTTGTCTGTGGACCTAATTGGTAAAATATGTCTTGTCTCCACCGTGGGATAGTAGGAAACGCAATTTCGATCTCTTTGTATGTCTTGACATGTGAAGAAATTGACAATAAAGCAGACTTTGACTTTGACTTTGACATTTCATTTTTTCGTGCAATTATTTATGTACACTAATGTCTGTTTTGGTCTAAATAACTTCCTGTAGCCATCTTCATTATCGTTATTTTGGTTACTGGTTATACTGTTTCCTACAAAAAATTACAGGTTCTCAGCTTTCTATAGAGGTCCAACATTTGATGGTAGGCCCCAAAAGAGGTGGGAACAATGCCCTTGTAAATAGGCACAGTGCAATTTCAGGCAAAAACTTGACATTTTTATTGAGATCCATGTGGTTAACTAATTATGCTTATTCCTAAGGAAAAATATAGGAATAAATGAGAGATTCCTAAAAGAAAGTTCTTAAATGCATCCTTTGTTTATTCTTAACTGTAAGATAACCCTGCACCGGACTTATAACTGTTACAGTAAAACATTCAGGAGAAGGTCAAAAATGAGCATGGCCCAGTTGTAATTCAGATGCAAATCAACTTGGTGAGCTACCTTGACTCGCCTTCGAGTTCTAATGGGAAATGTGACATATGGCAATATATGAACATATATGTTAAATAACGGGGACTTATAATTTCACTTATGGACATATATGGGATTCAAATATTTATGTCAAACATATATTCAATGCTATATGTCCATACATGCATACAAAATATTTGCATTTTCCCATAGAATATGCTATATCTTCATATACTAGATCCAATTATTTGTTTTCCAAATATATGGAGAAGTTTATGTGTGAGTATGTGGCAGGCATATTTGTAGTCTCCATATATGGTGGCATACATATCCATACACTAGATTCCACTATTTATTTTCTAAATATATGGAGAACTTTATGTGTTAATATGTGGCAGACATATTTGTAGTCTCCATATATGATGGCATATCCATTACTTATTTTCCAAATGGAGAACTTAATGTGAATATATTTGTTTATGTCTTGGGCCTAGTCCACACGTAACAAACCGACCTTTTTTTACTCCGTCTTCCCTGGAACCGTATCAAGAATATTTGTGTCCAAACGGATCCATCTCAACACGACTCAACACGTTACTTCATATCCCAGGCCTATAGGTGGCACTGTTTGTTACAGAAATTGACCAAAGCTTGCGCGCTGTGTAGGCCATACAACAGACAGAGTAGGCTACGACAAAACTGGCTAGTGAAAGGAAACCAGAATTGTTTGTGTGGATTTATAGTGAACTGTCAACTGTAGTCAACTGTAAAACTAATTAACTTAATTTTTACGGTTTGTGAAGGGTGCAGTCCCGTCCTTTATTTGGCTAACGCAGGTAAAAATAATCTCCTTTACTTTCTTTGGTTGTAGGATAGTCCGCGATTCACATTAGTTTTGGTTATCTCCGCAAGTGCAAAGGCTAGGCGTACCCAAGTTCTAGGCTATTCCGTCGCCACATTTATAATATTGCTATACTGTAATACCTTTGTTAGTAACAGTCGATACTTTTGCTTGCATCAAATTGCGCATTCGCATTTAGTGCGCATCTATAGGCTTAACATGAGTTCTTTGTATGCTCATATCTGACTTCACTATAATTGCATTTATTTATGTTGGAAGACATGTAAAATAAATGACACCGGCACTACGCACAAATTAATGTAAACTTCCACCACACTTCCCTAATAACTTAAGTTCTCTTGCGTCACTGACAGTAGCTAGAATGCATAAAAAAACACCGGGAAAAACAGTGTTCAGTCCACCAAGTCAAGCTATCGGCGCGGCGCAGCACCAGTTGTGATATTTATCCTACGGATAAAAAAAAAAAGAAAAAAAGTGCGGTTTCGTGCAGTGCGTTTACAGGATTCGTTTGGACGCTCAGCCAAGACGAAGCAAACCCTCTGCGTTTAACCCAAAAAGCGTCTCCGTGTGGACGGGCCCTTGGCGTCACAGGTATGGTGTCGACTATGCTGCTCCGTCAGGCATCTTTTGTCTTATGTGTCAATGTTTTGTGTGGAGCGCTTTGGGCTCGCATTTTTGCTACAAAGCTCCCCCTGCAGCTTCGGTAGCAAGTGACTGCTACGCTAAACCACCACTAGCTAACGGGCTAGCCATCAAGAAACCAAGCTAAACACATACAGGGCTCACAATAAAACGGTCGAGCAAACACATTGTTCAAGAGACTATCAAACCACATTACAAAGGCGAAGTTTACCCAAGGGTAGGCTACTACAATTTCAACAGCAACAAAGCCAAGTCAGCATCCGTTTTGCTTCTTCGAAACTACAATCTGACTACATTTTCGAGGCACGATTGGATACTTCCGCTGAGTCACATCCAGATTTACCCGGACCGGGTCCAGAAAGTTGCATATTCGGTTTTTCCGTGGAGAAGCGATAGGGGGAGACGAAGCACCCACCAAACTACCCAGAAAGTGTTGTAGAACCATCAGAACGACTCTCAACCTGCATAATTAAGGTCATTTTTGCTAAAATTGTTGCATAGTGCTTCTTTAACAAATAGGCACCTTAAACAAACAGACAACGCAGCACCTGGATGTCTCAACATTTTATTCAGCTGAACAAAGAAAAAAATGAAGTAATTATATTTGGTAAAAAGGAGGAAAGACTTAGGGTTGCCACTCTCCTTGACACAAAGGTGTTGAAGGCAAAGGATACTGTTAAAAATCTAGGTGTATTAATTGACAGTGATCTAAATTTCAACAGCCACATGAAAGCGATAACTAAATCAGCTTTTTACCACCTCAAAAATATTGCCAAACTTAGAGGGCTGATGTCAAAACATGGCTTAGAGCAACTCATTCATGCATTTATCTCCAGCAGGGTTGATTACTGCAATGGACTGTTCACAGGCCTTCTTAAAAAGTCTATTAAACAGCTTCAGGTGATACAAAATGCAGCAGCTAGGATTCTAACAAAAACTAAAATAACTGACCACATTGCTCCAATTCTTAAGTCCCTGCACTGGCTTCCAGTAAGTCACAGAATTGACTTTAAAGCACTATTGTTTGTTTATAAACCAGTAAATGGAGCAAGACCTAATTACCTATCAGACATGCTTCAGCAGTACACACCTTCTCGTCCTCTCAGGTCCCAGGTGAAAAACCTGTTAGTAAAACCTACTGTTAGAACTAAACATGGTGAAGCAGCTTTAGCTGCTATGCGGCTCAGCTCTGGAACTTTCGGATGACATTAAAAAGGCCCCAACTGTAGCCAGTTTTAAATTTAGACTGAAGACTAAACTGTTCTCAGATGTTTTCTGCTAACTGCGCGGAGTTACAAATTCTGAATCTGCCTTGATAATTATTCTACCTCGTCTTTTATTACTTTTTTTACTACTTTTGCTTTTTTTTTTGCTTACTAATTATTCTTTATTTTTAAATGATTTTACCTTGTGTCTTTTATGTTTTCTTTTTATTATGATCTTTACCTTTTGAACTACAGTATTCTTTGACTATATTGCCCTTTTATGCTTTTATTTGTTATTATTGTTTGGTTTTGTTTATGTAAAGCACATTGAATGACCTCTGTCTATGAAATGCGCTATAGAAATAAACTTGACTTGACTCTTTCCAAGGTTAGTTTTATTCAACAGAGCACACTCATGTCCTTTATGATAACAGAAGGCGTGATAAAAATGTCTCTGGTTTACAATACAATCTACAACTAATTTACAATAAGTCTGGAGTCTAAAGAAAAGACCTGTATCATGACCATCCCTGAAGGCACTTACATATACACTTGTCAGTAGGTACAGTACTGGTAACCGTAACAAGGAAGCCCCCAATATGGTGACCTGTAGTGCGTCCACTCATCTCCACCCCCTCCTTTTCCCTCTTTGTGTGTGTGTGTGTGTGTGTGTGTGTGTGTGTGGGGGGGGGGGATTCTGCTGTCGTCTCCTCTTCCGTCTGTCTGTCTGTATGTGTGTGCTCATCACCGTCACCTGCTCTTCCCTCTGTGTGTGTGTGTGTGTTCTCATCTCCGTTGTGCCCTGCTCTTCCCTCTGTGTGTGTGTGTGTGTGTGTGTGTGTGTGGCGCTGCAGCTGAAGATGCTCGGGGTGGAGCCCTGACATGGGTTCGGTGGCCTCAGATAGTCAGAGGCGTTCTTGGCTTAGGGCAGGTGGCTATGGACTTTGGTCTGCTTGGCTGGCCTGCCTTGTTTGCGGTTTGATCCACTGTGTGTCTTGTTTGCATGCTCAGCATTCTTTGTCAGTGACTCGGAGCGGTCATCAGGATAGTCTGCAGAGAGCCAATCGCACTCCATGGGCATGAGCTGCGCCAATTACACTCCATGGGCATGAGCTGCACCATCTCCTCCAACTTCCCCACCGGGTATAGGGAGGCTACTCTGAGTGCCTGTTCAAAACACACACACACACACACACACACACACACACACACACACACACACACACTCAAACAGCAGGATACTAACATTATTGTGTCAGTGCTTTTGCTTCTCAAATATGTATCATTTCTGTTTCCCTTTTTTCTTTTCTAACATTAACATGCCATAGACTGCAGATGTTTAAATCTGGCATATTTACATGGCTCACTTAATTGACGATGTTAATAACAGTACATTGACCATTTAAAAAAAATAAACTTAAACATAAATGGTAATGCACCCCATAAGTTAACACTTTAAGGGTCTGTGGCAACAGTAACTATGGCGATGATTGTTAAAGGTAACCCCAGTAACCATACCTGGAACAGGAGATGGGGTGAGTGCAGACCCAGGGGCAGGTATGAGCTTGGCCTGGTGCGTCGTCAAGGGCACCAGGACGACCTTCTGACCGTTGGGTTGGACGTACGTCATGTCTTTCTGATTGCTGCGGGACGTGACATTCTGCACTCGGAACACTTGGAACAGCTGCCCATTGCGTTGGCAGTAGAGGGCGTCCTTCTGAGTGACCTTGCTCACTGGCAGCAGAACAACCTTCGGGGCAGGGGTCGCCGGAACGGTGAGGTCAAGGGTCGCGGGGGCAGGAGGAGCAGCAGCTCTATCAGGAGAACCAATAGGGATGTGGACAAGCTAAGGACCGCTCAGAGCATCAACTGTTAAGGACAAACAGAAAGCACCATGGAGGCAAAATCCAGCAGTTAAACTTCTAAAAAGAGAGTGTAGGAAGACTGAAAGAAAATGGCGTAAATACAAACTTCAGATCCACTATGAAATCCATAAAGAGATGCTCCGCACATATAACTCTGAAATATGCAAAGCAAGACAGTCTTTCTTTTCTAACATTATCAATAGAAGTTCAAATAACACTCGTATTCTATTTTCAACTGTTGATAAGTTAACAAATCCCCCCTCACAATTAGCGCCTGAACTTCTCTCAACTAATAAATGCAATGAGTTTTCATCTTTTTTTAAAGGTAAAATTGACAAAATCAGACTCAACATATCTGCTCAATTACAAATTCAACAACCTGAACTTCCAGCAACAAACAGAGGGAAACTAAACTTGATGTCAGAGTTCAGCTTGATAGACTACGAAACACTTGAAAAAACGGTACAGAATCTCAGCTCTTCCACATGTGTCTTAGACACTCTGCTTACCAATTTCTTCAAAACTGTTTTTCACCTCATAGCGGCGGATGTCCTTCAAATTGTAAATGTATCACTGCTGTCTGGCACTTTTCCTAAGTCACTGAAAACAGCTGTTGTAAAGCCACTTCTCAAGAGGAATAACCTGGATGCCTCCATGCTAAACAATTACAGGCCCATATCCAATCTACCTTTTATTGGCAAAAGTATTGAAAAAGTAGTCTTTAATCAATTAACCACCTTCCTAACATCAAATGGGTATTTTGATTGCTTTCAGTATGGTTTTCGGGCAAATCACAGCACTGAAACAGCTCTCATTAAAGTTTCCAATGACATACGCCTCAACACAGATTCAGGTAAAACATCAGTCCTAGTGCTACTGGACCTTAGTGCAGCATTTGACACTGTTGATCACAATATTTTACTACACAGACTAGAACACTGGGTTGGATTTACAGGCATAGTTATCAGCTGGCTAAAATCATACCTACAAGAAAGGAGCTTCTTTGTTGCCATCGGAAACTGTACCTCAACACCAACGTCCTTGACCTGTGGTGTTCCCCAGGGATCGATCTTGGGGCCACTATTATTCAACCTCTATATGCTCCCACTTGGACAAATCATTCAAAATAATTTGATTTCATATCATAGCTATGCAGATGACACACAAATGTACTTAGCTCTATCACCAAACGACTATGGTCCTCTTGAATCTATGTGTCAGTGTATAGAACAAATCAGCACCTGGATGTCTCAAAATTTTCTTCAGCTGAACAAAGAAAAACTGAAGTAATTATATTTGGTAAAAATGAGGAAAGACTTAGGGTTGCCACTCTCCTTGACACAAAAGGGTTGAAGGCAAAGGATACTGTTAAAAATCTTGGTGTATTAATTGACAGTGATCTAAATTTCAACAGCCACATGAAAGCGATAACTAAATCAGCTTTTTACCACCTCAAAAATATTGCCAAACTCAGAGGGCTGATGTCAAAACATCACTTAGAAAAACTCATTCATGCATTTATCTCCAGCAGGGTTGATTACTGCAATGGACTGTTCACAGGCCTTCCTAAAAGACTATTAAACAGCTTCAGGTGATACAAAATGCAGCAGCTAGGACTCTAACAAAAACTAAAAGAACTGACCACATTACTCCAATTCTTAAGTCCTTGCACTGGCTTCCAGTAAGTCACAGAATTGACTTTAAAGCACTATTGCTTGTTTATAAATCAGTAAATGGAGCAGGACCTAAATACTTGTCAGACATGCTTCAGCAGTACACACCTTCTCGTCCTCTCAGGTCCCAGGTGAAAAACCTGCTAGTAAAACCTACAGTTAGAACTAAACATGGTGAAGCAGCTTTTAGCTGCTATGCGGCTCAGCTGTGGAACCAACTTTCGGATGACATTAAAAAGGCCCCAACTGTAGCCAGTTTTAAATCTAGACTTAAGACCAAACTGTTCTCAGATGCTTTCTGCTAACCGTGCCGAGTTACAAATTCTGAATCTGCCTTGATAATTATTCTACTTTGTCTTTTATTACTTTTTTTACTACTTTTGCCTTTGTTTTTGCTTACTAATTATTCTTTATTTTTAAATGATTTTACCTTGTGTTTTATGTTTTCTTTTTATTATGATCTTTACCTTTTAACTATTCTTTGACTATATTGCCCTTCTATGCTTTTATTTGTTATTATTGTTTGGTTTTGTTTATGTAAAGCACATTGAATGACCTCTGTGTATGGAATGTGCTATATAAATAAACTTGACTTGACTTGACTAACTGCAACAAAACAGAAACACACAATGTAATTTATACAAGGCACCCACTACTTTATACTGTGAGCCAATCTTTTTCTAAGCAATGTACTTTTAACTATTTTTACACAACAGCTAATGTCTTCATACGTGAGTGTGTGTGCGTGATCAACTCTAGTAGATCGAGTAGCTTTGCTGGAATGTTTCTCTCAGTGGTTTGCCCCTACAATGTTTCTGGTGGATGTTTCACTGAGACCCACTCACCCAGTGGCCCAGACACTGCCGTCTCCCCCACGGAAGCGTCTGGGGTTTGGGAGGACCCTGCCAAGGAGCTCAGAGCCTTGGAGGTCCTTCTGACCGTCGCCCTGGGCCTCTCTTCAGCCTCCATCTGAGGTAAGGTCACCATCCGGCCCGTGACCAGTCCTGCAGGCCGATTGGCTGAATGCAGCGCCCCCATTCGACCCAGCAGACTGGCCTCTGGGCAGGGTTTGCCATTCATCTGAAACACAACACATTGCTTTCAGAAAACACCACCTTCTGACAACGCTGACCAACACTTGACCACTTTAGCCATCTTCTGCTGCTGTCTATGTCCATCTTACAACCTGCTTTTTTTCACAGAATGAAATGAATTCATAGCCTGACGAGCCAGACCCACATTAAAATGTAGGGTCTGGGCACTCACCGTTCGCAGTGCTCAGTCCGAGGGGCGGGATAATCGGTTGTCTTTCAAATTCCCTCTGCACGCAATAGGACAACGCTGAGTCCCATACGTTTTCCCACCAGCGGAGCTAGTTGGCTAGTTCAAACTTTTGCCATCTTAAAACAAGCTTAACTCGTGTCACACTGTTGCCCAACAGCAACATCCATCTTCTTTGTTTTCAAGTAGCAGGGAATTCAAGCCAAACCGTTGCAACTCTGCCATCAATCATTATGTTAAGCCCGCCTAACGACTCTATACACGATTTGATTGGCCTGATAGAAGTTTAATTTTTCGAGCTCACAAGCCAATGGGGTCATTCCACGTCAATTCAACCAGGGCCCACGCACTTAGGTCTCAAAAAAATCTGAAAAAATTACCAGGTGTACCTATGTTACCTAGGAGTCCAAAATTACCAGGTGTACCTATGTTACCTAGGAGACACACTGTAAAATTACTCTTATGTAAGATCAATACTTTCCAAGATACAGCCAGTTTTACAGGGGGAGGGGGTGTCGATTTTGTTCGGCCTCTTTTTTTTGTCAAAGTTCAGAAGCCCACAGCGCAAGAACTAAACCATGTAGGAGGCTCAAATTTTGCATGCTGGTACATAAATAGGAATAGTATGTAGCAACATCGTCACGTTTGGTCTGGATAATCCTGCATGGTCATAGCTGTCCCTCAAAGTTGATACAAATTTTATTGGAGTTTTTGGCTGGGCTCTGTTTAAGCCTTCAGAAGACATATTTGTACTCAACATAGGCTCTTGATTTATTTTCCTTACTGAGATAAGTAGAAACACTATCACAAAAAACAATGAACAGAAAATAAATCATTTTAGGGTCTGAACAGCAGACCTTACAAGTCTAAAAAATCATTTTGGTTCTCATTTTCAGAGCACCTAAACACCTTGTGGGAATATACAAAGATTTTTTAAATATTTTTTTCTTTATTCTCCATGATCTTTTCTTTTTAAAAACACCAATTTGACTTGTCTTATGCAAATCTTTCTTTTTCACTATCCACCCTGAACATGGGCAAAATGCACCATTGACATCAATGTTTTGTATAGAGCTACTTTTGTATAGAGCACAGGTTACTCTATACAACCACAGGTGGCAGTGTGTGACTCTATATAAAACATATTGATGTCAATGGGGCATTTTGCCCATGTTCAGGGTGGAAAATAAAAAAGAAAGATTTGCATAAGACAAGTCAAATTGGTGTTTTCAAAAAGAAGGGATCATGGAGAATAAAGAAAAACCTATTTAAAAAATCTTTGTATATTCCCACAAGGTGTTTAGGTGCTCTGAAAATGAGAACCAAAATGATTTTTCAGACTTGTGAGGTCTGCTGTTCAGACCCAGAGTGGTTCTTCTTCCTCAGCTTGAAAGACGGTGGAAACCGGTCGAGTTTGGCGTATCTGATGAGTGCGCGCAGGACCAGGTTGCGGTCGAGGGCCCAATTGCATTCTGGGATAATCTGCAGCAACCTGGTAGGCTTCTTGTCTAGAGCCTTTGGTGCCTCCTTCTCCAGGGCCCTCTGTGCCTTCTTCTTTGGCACCTGCTTCTGCTGCGCTGGCTTGTCCGATGCCTCTGTCTCCGGCGCCTGCTTCTGCACCTCTAAAGCAGACAGCTAATGTATAACAAGAATGTATGAGTGCAACCCCCAAACCCCCAACAACATGAGGACAGGTCAAAGATATGTTGATATGAATTGGAACTAACAAGCTCCATTCCCCCATATAGAGGCCGATGGAGGGAATGACGAGCTGAGCTGTCTCACACTCACACATTAGCAAAAATGTGAGTTTCAAGAATCATTGAGCAACCAATTGTACAACATGCAAGGTTTGCGGCGTACAAGGAATTGCAGGAGTAAGGATGGAGAGCAATTGAGAAGTGGGATTTTTTAAAATCAAAACAAGTCAACTTTATTTGAAGCGCATTTCATACACAGAGGTCATTCAATGTGCTTTACATAAACAAAAGCAAACAGAAATATAGCTGCAAGCAGCAATGAGGGGGCCAAGCAGAATAGGCCGGAGTAACCACGGCGACAAGATAGAACTCAGCAGACACTCGCGATCAACACTTTCAACAAGTGTCACATCAAACATAACTGATTTTGTAGGGCTGAAACAGAGCTGAGTATTGCCACTGCCTCCCCCAGCCCCACACCCCACCTAATCACCCCTGCCCATCCCACCCCATCCTGCCCCGCCCTTCCACGCACGCATTAGAATGAACTGGATGGAACATGTTGTCATCAGTTTCACATCCAAAAATAAAAGAAGATCACATCAGCACATCAGCAACTACAGATCAAAATGCAATACTGCTAATCGCACCACCCACTACAGGTCAAAGGTCAACACATTTTTTGAGCGTCCTCCTAATGGGGGCATGAATCTATGTAGTAAGTTTGGTTATGATACATGGCAGGGTTGCTGAGATATGAGCTTCCTGTTTGGCGGCTTCGCCGCAAATTTCGATTGGCGATTACAGCCGAATGCTTCTGTCAATTGTTCCAGAAAGCAAAGCAATGATAAGGCATTGTCTGAAGATGGTCTATGCCAATTTTGGTGAGGATCCACTGAAATTTGTGACCTGTGAAAACTTGTACGTGTTTTTGATTAAATCCAATATGGCGGCCGAATCAATTACGATGACATCACAAGTTGGCTTGGGTCGACCTAAGGACCTCCAACAGTATTACCAGACACCACTAGTACATTTTAATTCCAAACACAACAGAAGCTACAGGCCAAAAGGCATGTTTCTTAATTACAGCGCCCCCTAGAGGTCAAAGGTCATCAGATTTATTGAGTGCTCCCCTGTTTGGGTCCTGAGTCCATGCACCCAGTTTGGCTTTGATACATGCAAGGGTTGCTGAGATATGACCTCTCTTCCTGTTTGGTGGCTTCGCATCAAATTTCGATTGGCTATTATAAATAATAATACATTTTATTTAAAGAGCGCCTTTCAGGACACCCAAGGTCGCTTTACAGATAAAACAAATAGAAGAGAGAGAGAAAAAAAAAAAAAAAAAAAAAAAAATATATATATATATATATATATATATATATATATATATATATATATATATATATATATATATCAAAAAAGGAGAAAAATATATATATAGTCCATTTAGCCATATCACAGTCCATAGGCTAGTCTGAAGAGATACGTTTTCAGTTCCTTTTTAAACTGGGCAGTGGATTCACACTGCCTGATGTTGTTTGGAAGTGAGTTCCATAGCTTTGGGGCTGTGTGGGAGAACGCTCTCTCTCCCATGGTGCTGAGGTTCATCTGAGCAGACCAGCTGATGAGGATCGCAGTGAGCGGGATATTATGATTATATTATGATACATTTACACAAATCCATGTGCTTTATCGTTTACCTTTTTCCACAGTTTGAAATAGCATAATGCACAATTTCTCCAGCAGAGGGGGAAATCATGCCAAGTTTCCCTTTAAGAGAACACCACACTCTAATACAACGTTCATGACATTTGACTGCAGTTGTGTTGGTGTTGTGTCTGTTTCAAACAGTTTTACTCATCATGAAATAAAAAGTTGGCGAAGCTCTGTTGGTCCAAAATAACGTTTTATATATATATATATATATATATATATATATATATATATATATATATATATATTGAGGGGGACTTTATGTCTTTAAAATTTGACAGGACAGTGA
Organism: Alosa sapidissima; assembly: GCF_018492685.1. Lineage (NCBI taxonomy): Eukaryota > Metazoa > Chordata > Actinopteri > Clupeiformes > Clupeidae > Alosa > Alosa sapidissima. The sequence goes on along the minus strand of NC_055962.1, from coordinate 31,487,227 downwards.
AGTGAGTGACAGAAAGTGAGTAGAAGAGAGATGTGGGGTGCGATTGGCATGTGGACCCAAATATGGCCCCTCAAAATAAAGAGTTGATATTTCATTCCTGGATGCAACAGGCAGCTCTAAACTCTTTGCACACATTCACTCCTCAGCACTCTCAAACATTTCCCAACCCTGAACTCACACTATACTGACTTTGCACTCATTCACTCCTCAGCACTCATGACCCCGCCCCCCCCCCCCCCCCCCCCCCCACACACACACACCTACATGACTTTTAGCATTTTTACATCCCTCTCCCTATGCTACAGACCTTTTATTTATTTTCTTATTTCATCACACGTCAAAACCACACACACACACACATATCTGACTTTCTCCAACTTTTGCACATCTCCATAGAACTTTTTATTTATTTTGATTTGTCCTCCATCGATCTACCCATGTCCTTGATTGCCTAGCCTTTCTGCCCCCCCACCCCCCACCCCCATCCCCATCACACACACAAAAACACACACACTTACATCATCACTGTCATCACCTCACATACATACAGCACACTGCTTGCTACAGTAAGCCTCCTCTACATACTTGCTGCACACTGCCCCCCCCCCCTCCCTACATACACAGCACATGGTCTTCAGGATCTTCTCCAACACACATCCTCTACATACTTACAGCACACTGCCCCCACCTACCCACACACACACTACACACACACACACACCCAATACACAGCACATTGTCTCATGACATATTGCACACTGCCCTCTCCCCACATACACAGCACACTATCCCATCTCCCTTGTCATCCCCCCAACACACACACCAAGACCCCTGGCAGTTGGGTTAGCCCCTTGAGCCGTGGATCTGCCCAAGGTTTCTTCCTTAGTAAGGGAGCTTTTCCTTGCCCCTGTTGCTCTTGGGTGCTCCTTGTTGGTGCCCCCCCCCCCCCCCCCAATCCCAATCCTCTCCCACCTTTCTTATGCAGCCCTTGCCACTTAATCTACTAAACCCCTCTTCTACTGCACTTTTTACCCCCCCCCCCCCCTCATAAATGCACAAATAGGCTGACACCAGACATAATTTCACTGCATTTCTTACATCCAGTAACTACATGCATGTAACAATAAACTTCCTTGTATCCTTGTAAAGTACACCATACAAGACCTGAAGCTAATTCAATTACTTGGCAAAATAATTTTGCTAATTTAATGACGTGAACCAGATGTGAAGTGCAAACATGAGAGCAATGCTGAGGATGTGGCTGCACACAACCATGGCAGTGCAACGACTTCTTATACTGCCGTCCACTCCCAAGCATTGAGACTGTCAGTCTGTCTCTGTGTGTGTGTGTGTGTCTTTGTTCATTTCTCCACAACCTGAGGGAACAGAAAAAAAAACAAAAAACTGATGTTGACTCACCCTGTTGCAGAGCAGGATGGATGACCTGTCTGTGTTTGATAGACCCCAGATCCAACAGCAACACCTTCTGCAGCTGCACAATACTCTCCTGCTGGACCTCTGGACCTTCTACACACACACACACACACACACACACAACAATATATACAATCTGATACACTGCGTTCAAGTAGTTACAAAGAGAACCAGGGTTTGTGCTACCTTCAGTAGCTTCCTCAGGTTCTGTTACCCCAGTTGCCTCCTGGACCTGCAAGAGAAGGGGGTAATTAGATAGAGACGAAAGAAGGTGACAGAAGCGGCTGCCTCTCCCTGGGCAAGTGTGTATTGTGAGATTCCTGCAGAGAACGCCTCTGGCCTAGTACCAGGGAAATAGAAGCAAAAAGCACAACCTCATTTGTGTGTGTGTGTGTGTGTGTGTGTGTGTGTGTGTGTGTGTGTGTGTAAGTTGTAGGGCTCCATGTGTGGAAAAAAGGCATCAACAGGAATGCCCAGAATGTTGGCGGACTAAACAACTTGATCGTTTGTTTTTTGTTTACTGTGCCACTTTATCTTCTTCAGTTGTTCAGTATGTTTCCCATCTTCCCTTTTGTTACCTCTCACCTCGCTTATAGCTACTCAAAAGTATTTACACTCATTTTAACCAGGCCTGTGATATGTTTACACAGGTAAACATATGTTATTAATGTGAGAGACCGTTTTATGTTATCCCCTTACTGGTAATGGAGACAGCCATGTTACAAGTCACTTGCCCTGGTCCAGATGGTGTTTCCGTGACTACAGAGGAGTCATCAGGTGATGACGGCTCTGAATCCATCTTCTTCTTGAGCACTGGAGATGCCTCGAGCCCCAACTGAGCAGCAGTGGGGAGATATGGCTTCTTAGCCCTGAGGAAGCTAACAGAGAGACATGCGTTACCATACCTGAAACACTACTTTCATAGTTGGGGCACTGTCAGTAGCCCAAAATTAGCTGAAGGATATTTTGCGCTTAGGAGCTAGTCATTGCAATTCAAACATTTTTGTACCAAAAACAGATTCTTTGTCGAATTATACTAGACATACTAGACTACTAAATTATACTATAACCTAAAGGCTTGAATCTCACCTGCACATTTACTAACAAGCTATTCTCCATAGAATTGGTTCTAATCCTCTGTACCTTGGTATGCTGACCATTTCTTATGTTTTATGTCTTAGTGAAATATAGGTAATCCATATCTAGGATTCATAATACCACTGCCATATTGGCTCCTCAGCACCTGGGTGTGGTACTTATGTGTAGTGTGGCGACTCCCCTTACCACTTGTTTTTGGTATGGTTGAAATCAGGTGATGGAGAGGCACTGGACTCATGGGCGGCCCCTGGTGGTGATTGCATGTACGTGCCTAAATGCATCTCTTCATGGTCAAACTGGTTGTGCTTGATCTTCAGGTTGATGAGCTGGAGGTTCTGGTAGCACGAGACGGCACAGAACTCTGTCTGCGGGAACATGAACATCCACGTCTCCGGGTCATCAAGGTCGACCGTTCGACCCCTGCTGGGGTCAAAGGGCACCACGTGCAGCCGAGGGACGTACCGCTGGTCTGACTTCAGCATCACGATGCGGGGATCATTCAGCAGGTCGCTGGTCAGCTTCACCATGTTGAATGTCACCGGCACTCGCATCCACTTCAAGCCCGTGGCAGGCGACGAGGGATGTGTGTAGATGTGGCTGACCACCTTGTGCGTGTCACTCAGTCCACCCTGCGCCCTGCTCTTGTTCACGAGCTGAAAGTCCATGAGGAGGAAGTAGTGTCGGTGGGGGGCCAGACCGGTCAGCCTGAAGCGGCAGAAGGGGATCATGCGGGAACCCTCCCTCGTCAGGAGCATCTCCGTCCCAATGCTATGGAACTCCTGCCACACGGAGTCATTGTCCAGGGAGACGTGGATTTTACCGTCCATGTCGCGTTCTGAGGGGCAGAAAGTGCACATGCCACATTGGTCGGCCATCTTAGTTTTGGTGGCAGGAGCAAAGGCTTGGTCATCAGAGTGCTCTGTTGTTATCTGCAGCGTAACAATGCCAGGTGAAGGAGAGAGAAAGAACGTCCTCCTCTTGCTCATCACCTAAGCCAGTCATGCCACTGAGTCGGTTGTCTGTGGCAGAAGCAGAGAGCTTCAGACATTTAAACAAAGGGTTCTATGGTCAATATGCTGCCTATATTTTTGGCTATATAACAGACAAATACAACAAAGAGCCTACAACACTGCAGAAGGAGTAACGCATATAAGATATAAAAGACTATAAAAATTAGGCGTATAGGCTATAGATTTACAGTAGCAAGAAATTACCCTGAAGCTCAACCAACTCATGCTCATTGCCATTTGCTGGCAATCAAACACCTGTCTGATTTCCAGTCAGACAGGTGCAATTTAACTCTCCTAAACGTGCATCTCGTTGGTTATTGGCTGGAATAGTATGTTATGTTTTTGTGGTTAGTTGCCATTTTTGGAGTCAGGGGTGTCCACAGAGACCATGTTTTGTTACAGTGTATTCAGGGCACATGCATCTAGCGGATGATGAGGTGATGTATGCTGTATGTGACAAAAAATGTTTTAGCTTAGAAACCGCGTAACATCGCTTAAAGCGCCTTTAAGTTGGGTTGATATCAACTAATGCCTCTCATGGCTCTGGAATGCCGGGGCGCTGGAGATATTTACAACGATTTGCAACTTACTTTGCCCTTATAATCAACTATTAGTATTTTATCAACATTTTAAAAATATCTAAATCCATGAATTATTAAAATATAAAAATAAATAATTTCCCCATTCAAAAATAGGCTATAGCCATGCTGTCATGCTATCTGACATATGCATATCCATATATGCATGCAATATGCCAACTGACATATATGGGGACTTGATGACTATTGCATTGGACATTGGCTGGGGGTGTATATGTCAACTTACATTGTTTGCCCTCTGAAAAAATTGTTATGCTAATTTTTTAATTTGGATTTTCTTTGTTGTGACCCAAGCTTCAAAGAACTCATCACAGCTGTGACAGGCACAAGTAAGAAGTATCTAAATTTCCAATTTGCTTAAGGACCCCCCTGAATGCTATTAATAGGATACACTGTATCCGATACAGAGATGCCTTTACTGTCTATGAGGAATTCATGTACCAAGGTAACTCAAGTAAATTGATTGTGTCTTGTAAATGATGTCTGCAATGAATGTTTTAGAACTTAAATGTGGTGTTAGAGTTACTCATCTTGTGAAAACGAGTTGATAAGTAGTAGGCTAGTTGAGTTGGTTATTAAAACATAATAGATAACGTCGGGATGACCAGGAGACGGTCTACAGAAGCAAGTAGCCTGGTTTAGTTTATGATGGTTGTTAGACAAACAGATCAAACATTTCCGTTATCCAACTGTTAGGCTACTAGCAGAGTGAAAGTGAGATTGTGCAGTCTAGTTGGCTGTGGTTAGTAGTGCTGTTAATTAGAAGTTTTATTTCTAAAACGTATTATTTAGCGTGTGGCTTTTCCCCCTCAAAAGTGAGGGGGACGATTGCGTCTCTTCAAAACTGCGGGTGTCATATCCCCCGTGTCGCCGGCGCGCGTGCTGGAATGCAAAGGTTCTCAAAGGCTCCAACATGACAAGAAATCGCTAGAGTGCCTAACAGTGCGTAAACTATTGGGCTACAAACTTAATGTAGTCGAAGAAGCTGCGTTCCCCTCGGAAATATAACACTTTGGCCAGTGGCCACATCATGCAGCTTATCGCCCAAACCCAAACCTGCCCTATAGCCTACCTACCTGGTAAGTTGTTGTGTGAATTTTAAACTCAAGTTTAAAGAACACTTTTAGCTCAGTGGTGGTGGAGGCCCATATTCAAAGACAGACTGCACAGCACAGGCCAATCAATGGTGCGAGATTCCAGCGGTAGCAATGGAATCTCATCTCATCACGGGTTATTTGCACACTGCAAAGTTCCTTCCTCAAAAGCTGACGCTCACAAATCGTGCGTCATCTTATCCATCTAAATCTATTGTGGATCGAGCTGTCGGAAGCGCAAATCCGTGCTATATTTCTTTTCGCTGACACTCTCACGGCCCTTTGACCATGCTGCTGCTTCTCACTACAGACACTCTCTCACACGCACACAAACAAATAAAAGCACGTTCGCATATCCGTGCTCAGAGTGACGTACGAAGCAGCCCCATGGCGGCTTTTGGAATTGTGGACTACGCAGGCTCCCTCCAGAGGTGACCCGAAGGCCCATCACTTCATTATGGTCACTAAGCTATGTTGGTCCTGACACAAGAGGCTTGTTGACATACACACAAAATAAAATTTGAAGGTCAGTGCCAGAATACAGTATGCCCTTGTATTGTATCCTATCATTATAAGGTTGAGCTTTTCAGAAATCAAATAGATGGCTGCATACAGGAGTGATTCTCTTCGTTTCACAGAGGGGTTAATGTTTCATTAATGAATGTTCTCCTAGTGTAGGGCTACAGGTTAAAACGGGTTGTTCATACTTTAGCCTAAAGGACTTTTAATTAACTATGCTTCAAATGTAAGAGTTCACGGGTCTCTTAAAGAAGCTTATGAATGGTGCAGAGGACCATTGGTGAGAGCAGATTACTCATTTATTATTCAAGTTATTATTAAATAACTTGTATTATTTATTATTTAACATATTTAATATATTATCCTATTGTTAAGACTATGCAGTTGGCAAGCCTATTTATAATGTTGTGTTATAGAGAAAGGCAAAACTGGACACACTCAAATCAAATTGTAACACGGCCACACTGACTGGGGCTTATCTCACAACAGTCTTTGCCTGTGGATGCATAGATGCCTCTGCCCTTTTCATTGATAGAACATTGAGTGTTTCCATATGTTTCTATTATGCAATTTAATTATATTTATATGTGAGTTAAACCATTACACGTCCAAATAAGTGCCCTTCACAACCTGTAGCACATCTGTCTCCATAGGTTAACATGCCAAAACTCAACCCCCTGATAGATCCATACACATTTACATCGTTCTTTTCCATGTCTCATCACCACAAAATATAGTGTTAACACAGATTTGTGCATTTACTTGAGGAATATACTGTACATGAAGAACATATTCAGCTGATATATGGAGGTTGAAATGCTCAATGTTTTGACCTAAGGGTGTTGGCCTAACTCTGAGAGAGCCAGAGTGTTTCATCTATCCCCCGTTTCAATTGTCCCGGCTGTCCTCTACATATAATTTAAAAGCACCTTTCACGGCACCCAAATTCACAAATACACCAAAAATACAAATACAATTCATACAATGCTAAAATAAGAGAACAATCTTATTAACTACTTTCGACCACATCACAATGTTACATTGACAGCCTATTGTTACAAAGGGCTGTCAATACACCTGTCAATAATAATCAGAGTTAGCTATAATCAACAAACAATCACCAGTTTGTTATGTAAAGACATAATAATGGTAGCCATGCAGGCTGTACTAACATAATTCTAATCTAACTCAAGGGGAGGACAGGGCTCATAGGCATCAATTAAAATGCTCCCACCACACATACCTGTAATGAACCACCAGTGAGCACCTGAAAACGCTGCTCAGGTCTCTATAGGTACATTATGACATCAAAGACATCAGGCCAGTGAGGCAGAAAGACAGAAAGAGTCTGAAATTAACCAGAGCACACCATGAGTCTCTTTCTCGGTTTGACTGTGGCCACGATACCACGGGCTAGTCTTTGCAAAGGTGTTGGATATAGATGGCGTTGGTAGGCCTGCTGATCCTGAGAGGGATTGTTTCTGTTGCTGGACTCGTAGGCAACGTGATGCTGATCCAAGCCCTCCTGAAGTTGCCTCGGCTGAAGACATTTGAGCTCTTCTTGCTGGGGCTTGCGTTCTCCAACGTCGAGGAGCTCTTGATCGTGGAGATCTATGACATCATTGTGGTCCTGTTCCGGTCACAGATCAGCCGCTGGGTGTGCCGCACACTGAAGTTTCTCACCATCCTGGGGGAGATCGGCAGCATCACGTTCACCGTGCTCATTAGCAGCTACCGCTACCAGAAGCTCCGGGACGCCGAGCAGCGGGTCAACAAGCCTATCCTCATGGACAGCACGCGTGCGGCGTACGCCTTCGCCTGGGCGAGTCTGCTCTTCGCGTTTCTCCTCGCCGTGCCCACATACGTCACAAACCTCGACGGGCATCTGGGCAACCTGACCTACAACTCCAGCTGCCCGCCTGACTTCTTCCAGTGCCCGCCGGACAACTGTCCCCTGCTCAACGCCTTGTACAAGTACCTTTTCATCCTGCTGTGCAACCTTCTGCCCCTGCTCATCATCACCTGGACCAGCTGTCTCATCATCAGGGTCCTTATAGCCCAACAGAGGGCCGTGCATGCTCGCCTTGCCACGCAGATACAGTCACAGCAGCAGCAACAGCCCAAGTTCCGACTCAGAACCTCAAAGTTCCAGCAGAGCACCGTTGCCATCCTGGTTGCCATGGTGGTGTTCCAGGTGGACTGGACCCTGTACCTGATGCTCCACCTGGCTTTCAGCCCTTACACATTTAGTGGCTTCTCTGAGTTTGAGTTCTTCATCACCACATCCTACACCACCATCAGCCCATATGTGTATGGGGTTGGAATTAACCTCTTGTCCTGTAAGACTTGTAAGAGGTGTGACGGCTGACTATACAGTATACACTACACTTGTGTGTAGGGCCACGTCTGCGGCAGAGGCAACAGGGATTATTATTCTATCCTCACTTGGCAAAGGTAGGCCCAGTATATTTAGTCCTAATCATAATCATCAGTGTATATGAGGACCTAATCTTTATCAGAAATTTGTACACACAAAAGGATTCTACAATCAAACATACAGTAAGATAATGATTGCATGCTGAGATGTTAGGCTGACTTGATTATTTATTTTTCATTAAAAGAAAACTTTATTTAAATCATAACTCATTTTAGCATAGGGATTTAAACAATATAATCTCCTCCTCACAGGTCAAAAAGATATTATAACTAAATGTACATCTTTAACACTGACCACTCTTTTTCTTTATCTATTTTTCTTATTAGTGATGATCATGAAATGATTACATAATGTTGTTCTGCTGCAAAACTCTTTATTATTCATTATACAAGAAAAGGCCTATGTTTTACTATATATCTCTTTAGCACCATGTCAAGTGACATGCACAGTAACAACACAAATTATGGTATGAATTATGAGTGATTATTGAGAGAGTGATTATAATTCCTTGTGTTTGTATTGTCATTACAGAATGTGTAACTCAGTTAAAGCTGATTACTGTAACGGTACTGCTTTTGATATATTTTTTGGTAATTTTGGTCTATACAATGCATTGCCATTTGTGCCCATCTAATGCATTGCCATTTGTGTGTCCATGCAATCCATTGGCATTTGTGTTGACATTGGCTGCCTCGGCAGCTGTATAGCCCATATTATAACGCCTCTGTATGTAATATAGACTTTATTCACCACTGTATTGTGTTTGTTGAAGTGTTTTTTTTATATATATATTTTCCTCTTGTCATTTATCCAGCCCAAATCAACTACTTATATTACATGAATGATTGACATGAATTATGATAAATAAACAAGGAATATTGATTCAATCTAGATATAATCCAGACTCAAGTTTGTGATTTTAATTTATTTAATTTGTCATTATTTGAATTAGTGGAATAATCCTGAATTTGTCATGTACAAATCATGAAATAGAAGTTAGAGTTAGTGAAGACCTTTCTCATCACAAACAGCATGTGACATTGAATTCCCCAATATCAGCTGACTGAACAGCAGCACTGTTTAGCAGTCTATCAAATTGTATGTCCAAATATAGTCTAAGACATTGTGTTACAACGCAAAGGAGAGGCCCTGCGTTTGTCAGTTACCAAGCACGTTGTCTAGGGGTTATTCCATCCTCGGTCACAACATTGACACAACACAAATAGTAAGAAAGAAGTCTAAACGTGAAACCTATCCTACAGTTTCTATATGGGATGGACATATGTGGAATCTACTGTGTGTGGACCCGTGTGTGTGTCAGTTTGGCGGAGCCACACCTGACTCACACAGGACTGGTCACACACCTGGTGGTGGCACTGCATGGTAACACTCAGGAGGCTCTGTTTGGCTGAACCCGAGTTCTGGCCAGCTCAAGCACCATTGTTGAAGTTCAAGGTTTTATTTTATTGGGCTGGTGGCTGCCTGTCCAAATGCCACAAGTCTTCTAAGACACAAAATAGAAGGAGACTATAGGCACCACAGAGGGCAAATTTAATTGTGTGCCAAGATGCCAGGGCAGGTGTGTTTTAATTAGCCACAGGTAGGGATATCACTGATGTCCTGTCCGTCAGTCAGTGCTTTCCCTACCATGTGATCTAACCTAACCTACCACATGTCAAACAAACACAAGATGAATATAAACCACATAACACTGAATCTGCTCGGAAGTTCTATTGAATAAACATTTCACATGCAGTCCGCATTTGGCAAAAGATTGCTATGAACAGAAGAGGGTTTTGACCATACACACACTGAAGAGGACCGTGAGAAGCATTTTGATAAAAAGTATATTAAAACCACACCCGTATTGCTTGCAACGTATTAAATGAGGCAATGCTTTTCAGAGCAATTCATCAGAACTGCTCTGAGCATGAGGAGCTGCAACAGCCTACAACCTCTTTCTCTGTTGATTTGCTGGGATGGATTCCTTCCCAGGAGACCTTCTCTATGCCTCCTGTGTCTCAGATACAGCTCATGGTCTTCATAAGGCAGCCCCATCTTAACAGCTCAACTGTGCCTTGATGTAACTAAATATGTAACTAGAAAATGTTGCTTTAAATCTGACACCATAATGGGTCCAAGTCTAAGGTTTTTCTGGATTTTGATGGAATTCTTTGTTTATCTTAGTGGTACTTGGTTTGATCAGCTTCAAATTGTGCATGATTGTGAATAAGCCATTCCAGATAATGAAAGACTAAGGAATCATTAACACCATACAGAAACAATTACTGCAATTTGGATAGCCTTAGAGTGGGGGTTTCTGGGTTTATTGGCTGATGAGAAGTGATCACAAAAACCTACAAATTAAGGTGCAGTATTGACCTGGATGGAGTCATATTAAGTAGTAGTTGCCTGATGTTTCAGACAGAAATGAGTACTGGCAAAGCTATGCTATGGAAAAATACTGAACTATGATGCAACATTTATGATGGTGGTGTTAATTCTACACAAGCCAAATGGACATTTTATGCGGTTGTATCTTTCCATGCAACATGCTTCCATGTCATGAAAATAAACACACTGTGGTGGGGAAATAATCATAATGGATAAGGGTGTTTATCCTATCACACATTACCATGGAAACATCACAAATCCAGGTAATAAAAGTCAAACGCAAAAAAATCAGATGACCATAATTCAGTGGTCTGGCGATTCATCCTCTAAATTGCAGAGCATGTTTAACCAACAGATACACAAAGTATGTATTTTCATTCACATTACGTTAGAGAAGGCACATTCACACATAGATGAAGAGCACATTTTATTGTGGCTTAATGTCATCCTTGCTGTTCTACTTTCCCTTGAAACCCGTTATGTTCCATCTCCTCTCCCCATTGTGCATTGTGCGGTTAGCTGGCCGTGACTTGTATCTCTGTGACTCATGGCTATTTTCCAGTGCATTCACCTGTGTTTGAGGCACGTGTTTGACCCATATATCATACTTGGTGGAAGTCAAAAAGTTAAATGGGCTTGGGGCTGCGGACTGAGGAGATCTATTAACCCCACAAACAGTAATGGTTGGAATGATTTATGCACAGGCATGATGAGATAAGCACAATATTTCATATAGATGGTCTAAAAAGTGCAGCAAAGCACACTAGCACTCTTTCATAAGACACAGTCAAATATCAGCAGAAAAAAAAAAAAGATTAAGAATGATTCCTTTCTTGTTGCCATAAAATGAGGAAAACTATGTCCGCCATATTGAACAGAATTGTGACTGTAAGAGTGTGCTCTGTTAACCCCACCCACATCATTGTGACATCACTAGGAAGCCTATGATGTCCTCTTGAAAGTGTAGTGGGACTCAAATAGGTGGCATAAACAATAAACACTGTTTGGTCTTGCTCATGTTCCCCAAAGAGGACAAAAGATGTATGGCCAAGTCTTAGAATAGGGGACCAGGGTGTCAGCCTATAGGCCTACTTTAAGATGATAACTATGGATGAAAACTAAATACCAGTCTTAAAAATCCGGAATTTTTTTTACTGTTTTACAAAGTTTTTGGTTCCAAGGTCCCCTTGTGGGAGAGAACATTTTACGAGGACCCCTAAATCGCAACAATTATCCCTATTTGTAATTCTCTGAAGTTGTGCAGGTTCACTATCTGTGTTATGGCATTTCTCCATGTTCATTAGCTAAGCCAATCTAACCAGCAGTAGTTAATACTCAGGTAGGTTACGTGATTCAAGTTAAATGTTAATGTGGGAGGGAGAACATAGACAATTTGCTTGTTTTATAGCCTAGTCGTCATCTGTAGCCTAGGTGTGAATTTTTAAAAGATATAGGCCTACCCCACTTTGAGAAGCACTGGTTATAGGCCTAGGCTATGTGGTCACATAGGCCACGAAGCCATTTAAATAGGCCAAAACAGCTGTAGTAGCCTATTTATATTTACATTTATTTATCTCAGCAACCATTGTCTGACTGCAGCTTATTGATCGGAAAACAAATGTCTTCAATGAGTCAAGGGAACTTTGCGTCTACAGCCTAGGCCTAGGTTACTGATTGGATGGGTAAATTAATGAGTGAGTGATGATCCAGTTATCTGGGGTATGGGGATTGCACTAGCCTCGGCAAAGCAGAGAATATGATTATGATGCCTAAGCCTATCCATTTGGATTTCATGCAAAGGTGGGCTAGAAGAGGCATTTAGCTTACTCGTCAGGCTACCCCGAAGTGGTCTTAAGGGGTACAGGTGACGTCTCTCTACGCATGTAATGGGCACGAGTGTCCCTTTAAGAAACTCCATGTTTTTTCACACATGTGATCGGACTAAGGAACGGGATGATGCTGTTATGTAAAATGCACTGTAATAGAACATGCCTGTTTGCACTAGAAAGAATCTGACGGACGGCTTTGGTCCCTGAAAAGAACTTAGTGCCGCGACGTATCTTACAGGACAACAGAAGTTGTCGAGCCTGCTGCCTGCTTCTCGGTAGCCCACTGGCGGCGCGTGAGAGTCCCAGACTACAAGATTCTCAGGCTATGTGCGCAATTGAGGGATGTTCGTTCTGTTACTCGCGAAGCTCGTGTAATAATTTCTACCTGTATGTAACATACGACCTGGTCAACTGTCTTACAGCGCAGTGAGGTCTGGTTCCTGTTTGTTGCACACGAACAGCCTCCCATCCGAAGTATGGAGGCGTGTTAGGAGTTGTTTTCCTCGCACGTTGATTATTTCGGGGCATCCTCGGATCGAGGGACAGGCGAAGGCAACCTCGCGGTGGACATCAGACATTAGCGAAGACAATTCGGCGTATTTTAGATTAAAAACGGCTTTAACTGGTCACATCTGGCTCAATATGAGAGTAAAACCTTGAAAAGAGCAATACATTCCAGCATCGAGAGGATAAGCTTGCTTGCATCGGCTTGCAGATCAAGCGACAACGGATTGCTTGGAAGTCGGTGAGTAACGCAAGGCTAGACAGTTTCGCTTTTTCTCTGTGTTTGTGTGTCTGCCAACTTGGTTGTAACCATTAAGATTGCATCGTTTAACATTATATTGATTTCGATGGCTGTTATAAGCTACTCTGTACGAACCTAAGGGAGTGGTACTTTCGTTGAAATGTGCGCTATGGACAGTGGTGGCAGTGGCAGCAGCCCTGCTGTTAGGTAGCCTATTCGGTTGTCCAGTGGTGTCCATCCAATTCCTGACACGTTTAATATTGCAATGTAAATATAGCAAATCGTTAAGTCAAATCAATAAGTCAGTATTTGTGGACACAGGCAGACAATGAATGTCACGTTTAATCAGATAATTAACGTTAGCTTAATAGCCATATGTGATCCTGGAAGAAGCTGTCGGGAGCTCCGATAGCTTACTTGACAGCAGCTTGCTAGCGACACTTAAGTACAGAAAAGTTAGAGTTTGTAGCACAGATGTGAACTTCACAGTGTGCCTGTTCTATTGTTGTTGTGGTCAATGTGTAAATATGTGTTTGTAAGCGCTTGTGGGTGTAGTAGTCGTGTAATAGATGAGTCATGTCATGTATGCTATCATGTGCACACGGCACGTTATGGTTTGGAGAACGCAAGGAAGTGGATAGACGTAACTTCTTTCGATAGTCAACACATAGGTGTTAAGTGCCTGACATAATTTAGCTGATCACATTGCTGTATTGATGTGTCTCTTGTCTTAAATGTATGGGAAGCAAGTGTATTCATTTCATACAGTTTCCAACTAGAATTCGATGAAATCACATGCAGGTGCACGACTTGATCACGACCTTGTGGGCTGCTTACGTCTCTTGTAGTGATGACATCACAGCTCGGACTGAGTAAGTGATACTTCAGCCATGTGATGCTGTTGATGAAGTGGGACAGTCAGTCACAACAATGCAATATTATACGCCCTGAATCGCAATTAACGCTCGATAACAGGAAGGGGAAAATCATGATTCAGAAATTACTGTTTTGGCAATTGTGTGCTTGCCCATCTTCTTCCTTCTTCTGACTGGCAGGACATATGACAGTTGATTAGGTGTTAAACTGTCCCTTTGGATGAACTGATCAGTCATATCCACCACTCTAGCTTCAGGGTGACTGCAAGATCCCAAACGTTGTTTCGTCTAAACATTTGATGTGAAAGAGTGAAACTGTGATGCTGTTGACTTTGTCTTGTGTCTGTCCGAACCACCTTACATTTTATCTGTCCTTGGTAGATTCAAACTTAAGGCAAATTTCCTTTTTGCCTCTCCGATCATCAGGGCCGTAACAACTGTTATTGCTGTTATAACCAAGATGTTTGAAGATCAATAATGTGTTCATATCAGCAGCCTTGGTGTGTGTTTGTTGTCTGACGTATCATATCCTACTCCACGACTGTTTCAGTTACTACTGTCTAACCAGAGAACTTTGAAGATCAATAAAGTGTTCATATCAGTGCAGTCATGGTAGTGTGCAATCAGCTCAGAAAGTATGCTGCGCCCTCGGTTTGGAATTAGTTGAAAAATCATTTGAAAGGAGCTGGTCTCATTGAACACTTTGAATGTTGTCTTAAAAGTATCTGGAAGCAAACCATATCTGATTTGTAGATGTTTTGAATGTTGATGAATGCTGCTTAGTGGTGCTTTTAACTTTGTTTTTGTTTTGTCTTGATCTGTAATTTTGGCCAACTGTCTCTCATCTTAAATGTTGATGTGTTTGTCTTTGTAATTGTGTGGCATCGCATGTGTTGCTGGCTGTTTTGGCCAGCAACTGTCAATGAATTAAATTCTTGGTTAAATAAAGGTAAGGCTAGCCTATAATAATAATAACAATAATAATAATAATAATAATAATAATAATAATTAAAGAAAGAACTTATACAGCTACGGTGAATCCTCTGATCAGGAGTGTTTCCATGAGCTCCATGATGACAGGATAGCCTGATCAGACTTGAGGCTTCTTCCCTATGCAGCACAGTGGGAACACTGGAATTTACCATATTACAGTAATTTCAGAAAGGGTTTTTTTGGGCCAATCCCAAAGTGAGCCCTGAGGACTAAAGACTAGACTTAATTGATCTCTGGTGCTAAGTGAGTGAGTGTGAGGCCACATGGACTCAGAAATGGGATTGGGATAGTACTTCACGATGTTTAATAACAAAGATGTTGCTGACACGTGTGTCGTGCTGTTGTTTACCTTATAATTTCCCGATTTTCTCTATGGTCTCCGCGGTAAACTTCACAACGCTTTGAACTGTGGGTAATTCCCTTTGGTGAAGTCTGCACCGATGCAGACTCACCGAAAAGGCTCGGTAAGCGTGTACTCAAACCCCCATAGCCTTTGAAATTCGACATTGGGACAACCCTTACGAATTTCCCGAGAACGCGCACCAAAGTCTGAGTCTGTGAGTCCGGACTTTGGGATTGGCCCTCATTTTACTAGGTTACCTCACCTATAGATGTTTTACAAATGGTTTGTTGAAATTTAAGTCCAGTCTAAAATTGTTGTAGAGCAGTTATTGAGCATCACCTTGACCAAACCTAGGCTAACCCCTAACCTCTACCCTTCAAGACAAATTGTTGTGTCAACAAAGGTATGTTAATAATTTGAGTATCTGTACAGTCCATAACAGATCATCCAAGTAAAGTGTGTGACCAGTTAAGCTGTATCCTACTTTCTCCCCTCTCATTGGCAGTCTGTAGGGTACATTACTGGTAAGCTGTAATGTTTGCTGTCCATAGCCTAATGTAGTCACCATTGCCTACTTCATTACGTCATTACTTTTCTCTGTAGATGCCGATACTACAGGTCAGCATGAACATGCTACAAGTTTTCAGGCGCATTCCAAAGACAGACCCTCTCTAAACATGGATTTTTAGAATAGACTGTCTGAGCAGACTGAGTCAGACATTTTACACTCTGAGAAGGAACGAAAACAGACACAACAAGTTAAATTGATAGGCTATATTTAGTCTCATGTTATTGTTTAAAAATGATTGCATGTGAGTGAGTTTACGTGTCATTTGCATAATTGTGCTCATCAGTGGATTATGGTGCTAGTGTTTGGGTGCAATAGTCTTTTAGATTATTTGGACAGAGATGTCTGCCCTCAATGGACCTCCCCCAAGACAACACAGTTTTCAGATCTCAGCTGTAGTCTGAACTGGCTGGGGCTTGGCAAACATGTCATGAGTTGTGCTTACTTGCAATAAAGCAGGTGTAACCATTCATGTTCCTCATTGCTGTTGAGCAGAGCCAGGGTAGTCGTGATGTTGATCAGGCACATTAGCAGGTATCAGTCCAAGCCGCTGTGCTTTTAAACGAGATCTGTGATTAACAAAATGACTAGAGTGGCTGACAACAGAGCAGGAAAACAATTAGCAGAGGAAATGTGACTGATGTGGTGGTGAAAATAGCAACCATCCAGATGCATTTGCCCTTTAATGTTGGAACAATCTGCTCTCCATCAGTATAGAAAGTAAATGGAAGTGGTTAAACTCTCTCTCTGGGTCTGTCTGTCTCTCTATCTATCTATCTATCTGCCTGTCTCTCTCTCTATCTATCTATCTATCTATCTATCTATCTCTCTGCCTGTCTCTCTCTCTATCTCTTTCTCTCTCTCTCATCTCTCCCATATTGGCCTGTGCTGAAGCCAGGGACAAATCCCGGTGGGCCACCATATCTGTGGGCCGATGTGCCATCAAAATAGGCTTAGTTTTTACAAGACACGCGTGCCTCCTCACTGGCCCTCCGGTCGGCAGCAGCAGCAGGGAAGTCCTGAGCCAAAATTCATCAGAAGGAATTCTGTCTGCTCCATCACACGTGCCGAATGGCTTTTCTGTTATCCCAGTTACACTAAAAACACATCTATTCTAACAATACTGTATTATGCATTGTATATTAATTGAATAGGAATAGAAGCTTTATTTGTCATTGTATAAAATACAGAGTATCAACACAACGAATTCAAGTTGCTACTCTTGGTCAGTGCTTTTTTAAAAGAGCAATAAATAATTAATAAATAATAGGTAAATATACAGAAAAAAACATCCCCAATATGCCCTGCCCTCTCTCTTACTCTCACACACACTCTCATCCACCCAGCCCCAAACACAGCACAACATTTACACACAAAAAATACTCTCCAAACCCTCCCAGACAGAACACCCTCCAGCACACATGAGTAAAATAGCCGCAGCCTAAATAGCAGGAAAAGTGCCTAGTGCATAGGTGCACAGAATGCAATATTGTCCAGAGGTGTTTGAGGTTGAACATGGCAGGGGAGGGGAAGATTGGGGGGGTGGGGGATGACCACAGTTTGCAGAGGGCTACTTGTGACGCGGTTTTGTGTGTTTGTTTTGAAGAAAGACTAAACCCTGGCAAGGTTTCAAAACAAAGCCTTGAGTCAGCTGATTTCGGTGACTTCTCTTACCAGTCGATGTGATAGGCAGGGGTGTGAAAGATACGGCCCGGGGGCCAAATCCGGCCCGCCAGCAGGTCATAACCACCCCCCCCCCCCCCCCACACACACACACACACACACACACACTTCCCATGTGGTTTGGTGGTTTGAGTAGGAAGGGGGGGGGGGGGAATAGATATTCACATCCTGTTATCATTGACTATGTGTAATAAGCAAATATCTCTATGATATGATACATTAATTAATTAAATGTAGCACTACACACTATATTTAGGAAGAAAGATGCAGAAAATGAATAATGTGGTTTGCTACACTAACAATTAGGCTACATTGCAACAAAGAAAGAGCAGTATATGACCGCATATAAGCAGGCTATGAAGTGGGAGTAGTAAAGGAATTCATGATGAAACAACATGATATCCATGCAGAAAAATGAGAATCACCATGAGTGGTCTTGACGATGACGGCCCCCCACGAGGTCTCATTCCAACAAATCCGCCGCCCTGTCCTTCTGCGCTAAAGTCGGATTTTTATGATGTTAACCCGCGAAGTAGCCTAACCTCAGTCTATGTAAGGCGCAATTGAAACAGCATATAGTGTTGAAATGTGACGCGCAGTCTGGCACCCAGTCACCCGACTCTCGCTTTTCTTGGAAAAATGACTTCGCGTTTCCATAAACAGTTTTGGTTTTGCTCGGACAAGATAAGGTTTCTAGAGAAAAGCAACACAGACTAACTTGACCCAATTTCCTTAGGACTGTGTTGCCTGAAACAGGTGGAATGGGCATAGAGGCGGGCCTGTATTTTGTGGACTGTGGTCATTAATTGGAGTTTTGACATCAGTCAGATGTTCTGTCAGCCACTGTGGGTCTACACAGCAGGTTAAGACAAGTCATCATATGACCATGATGATGATGAACGTTCCATGGGTTGTCTGAAAATGAAGGCACGGGCTTCGACTATACCAGGTCGAACTCCACAATTAGTCACGCAATTAAGCTATCGATATTTTACAAGACAAACGAAAAGCTGCCTTCAGCTCATTGGAGGGTAGAAATGTCAAGCGCTCAGTATCTGGGTGGCAATTGGTTGGGATGATGTATTGTAGGTCGCCAGAGCAGAACCAGGAAGAGGACGGTTTTCTAGAGACAGCCTGCGTACCTCGCACATCGAATCCTTTGGCGAGCTATATTGAAACTGTCATCACACTTGAACTGGATGACTTGTAATGTAAGTTAGCCTACGTCTTCATTGTTTTGGTATAACGTTTTGTATGCATGCTCAAGTTTAGATCAGAGGCACAGCGAGCTTTATTTTCGCTTTTGCACCGCGCGATTGCCATTGGCAAGGGGATTTAGCGGTGTGACAGACTAACTCGGCCGTTAGAAAACACTAGACTACAAACGGGTAGGCCTACATAAAACCCCCGTAAACAAATATCAAGAAGATAGGCTACTTCAGAACTTTACGTGAAGCCATGACGTCCATTAAAGTAATTTCGTGATGAGAATTCCATATCGAATTCTCTTGTGTACCAAGTCAGTGGCCCTGGAATTCGAATATGTAGAGATGTGAGATGTAACGTCATTAGAAATGTTACACTCCGTTAAAATCTTAAATTCAATCAAGGTAGGTGTCTGTTGCCTTATATTTCATCGTGAACTAATTTGGTAGGCTACTTAACTGATGCTCAAGAACTGTTTCAAAATAGACGGTCCTTCCATATTCTTGTTAAATGGAGACGATGGTGGTCTTCCAAATTCTTGTTAAATGCAGACGATGGGGTTTGACTTCACGGGTGGTTTCGGTGATTTCAAGATATAAAATTGTCTTTTTAAAGTAATTGTAATTAAATCATCATAGAGAACTTTTTCGTCTTTTCACACAACATTGAAGTTAATGTGGTTAACTTTGTGGTTTGTGGTCACGGTGCCCTCGGCGTGTTCATTCAGGTGTAGCCTGGGCTACTGCGTCTGTCGCAAATGATGATCATACAGGTGAGGTAATAGCAAACAGATGGAGAACATAACAATTATGGGATTCTCCATGTCAGTGATTGAAAAAAAAGCAGTTTGAGTCCGACTGCACCCGACACTGATCTGGCGCATTTCCGTTCCAGTTATGGCGCACTCCCAAACGCTTTGGGGATATGGCATATTGACATTATACATATAAATGCACGTTAGTGCCTACACACCTCACAACAAAGTAGAATACAGAGAGAGAGAGAGCGAGACTAGTAGGCTACACACTCATATCATACACACAGTGACACACACACACACACACACATTGAATTCTTGATCTGGAACTCCCTGAATGGGCTGTGCTGTGCATCCTGCATCTAGTAACTGTTTTCATGTACCGTACCCTGACCTTTGCACTCCTGTGAACCATTTAATGAATTCCCAAAAATGAGCCAGATATGCGTTGGCCTTTTTTAGGTCTTTTTTAGGTTTTTTTAAGTCGTTAATTATTAAGAAAGTCCAGAGTTGCCGTTATTCTTTTTTCCACATTAAACCAAGTTGAACCCAAATGTCAAGTTGTGTTGAACTGTCCATTTTGCGGAGCCTTTTGCACTTGTTTTTGCGTGTGAGAAAAGTGGGACATTCAGTGAGTCGAGTCGAGAGAAGCTTCTTCCTCATTCTTCCATGGTGAGAACCCACATCACACCATGCGCATGCAATGCCAAGTCCCTAATGCATTTGATGGAATTCCTAGAACAATCACCCCCACCCCCCGAGGATAATTCCCAAAACACCTTTTTTGATTTTTGATTATTCACCATGAGGTGCTGGCTTGCTGAGTCAGCATTAGCTAATCAAGGCTGGACATGATTCAGCAGGATAACAATCGAGCGAGGTGCTGCTGTAAAGTGGACAGGGTGTCGTGTGGGCGTCTCGGGTTGCGAACCCCGCAGCGGTTTTCCAAAGCGTCCCTGATAACTTCCCATTTTCCAGTAACTTCCCATGATTATGTTTATAGTAACCGAATAGGCTATTCAAATAGGTCAGATGCAAATGGTGACTCAGACATTCCATTATCCAGGGATGCCCCTATTAAGAGTTTCATGTAGTGATGTGCTTTTTTCCCCTTAATTATCTCATGTAGTGAACCTGCCTCCATGTTGGGAGTCTCACACAGAGGATGTTCAGGTCATCCGTGTGTTTGTGTCAAGTGGAGTTAGGCTACTGCTGTGGTGTCTTGTGGAGACATTTCGAATGTTGGTGGGAAGTGTTATGACTCTCTTCTGGTGTCACATGCAGTGTACCTGCTACTGCGTTGGTGTCCTGTCCCATGTATTTAACCTACTGCTGTGTTGGTGTCCTGTCCCAATAATTTAACCTGCGGTTGTGTTGGTCCCACTCCATGTACGTAACCTGGTGCTGCGTTCGTGTCGCGTCCCATATATTTAACCTGCCTGTTGTGGCGTGTTGCTGTCTTTATGTAATGAACCTGTTGCTATTCAGTGGAGTGAAAATGTTTCGGTGTGTAATGTTGTTATTCCATCTCTGTTCTTAGTGTTGGGTGTAATGAAATTAATGAAATGAAAGTATCTATTGAGTTAAACCTGCTGTGGGTGTGTTGGTATTAGCTGTATGAAGCTCTGAGCTGTTGTGACTATGACTTTGTTGATGTTTGAACCCGTCACTCTGTGGTTGGTTTAAGTGTAGTGAAACTCTGGGTTTAAAGTTCTCAGGCACTAACCCATGACATCAGACCTAAAAAAAAAAAAAAATATATATATATATATATATATATATATATATATATATATCACATCCTGGTAACTAAATAGCCTAGAGACTTTTGCATCAAACCCTGGAAACTCTTTACTGCAGTGTAGTATGGTGAAACTGTTGGTGTTTAGTGCTGTTTAGTAGCCTGACATAGTCATACTTAATTCTAGTCAGAATATGAGTCTGATACTGCTCCATTGGGACGTAATTATGGGGTGTGTTTCAACCGATACAGGGGGGAATGCCTCTGCACTAAATTGGACAGACCTAACCAATCAGAGCAACGAAATAGCTTACCGTGAGGTGTAGGAAGCAAACACACGAACCATCCTTCTTCTCCACAAATGCTTTAACATTGTTTTCTGGTCTTTTGTAAAAGTTAGTGCCGTCAATAACTCCTAGCCTACAAGACTCATTAGCAAACTGTAAGAGATGCGTAGTAGGGTAGGCTATTAGGAAAAAACTGATAGTTTTCCCCTCCCCTCCGTTTTTAAAAATAATTCTGTTGAACACTGATATGCTACAAACATGTTAAACAGCTGGGAAAGGCTGTTGCAAATCCCTCGAACAGGTGGTCAATCAGAGATTTCAAATGAACGAGGGAACATATCGCAATGCAACAGTGCTGTTTTCCCTTGATGAAAGTGAAACCACAAGTTTTCCCACATCTCAACTTTGGCCAAAGTTTTCAGAAATAATCGTTTTCAGTGATAAAACCTCATTAAATAATATGCATTTTCCATATGGGGTCTTAAAAGCCATGTATCCACAGCGTTTTTGTTTCAAACATGAGCCTAATCTAAGCGTGCTCAGATGACGTGATAGACCAGGCGCTCTTGCTCACCTGTCCATCATGGTAAAGCCTGATTTGATTGGTCCGCCCGATCTAGGGCGAGCATACTTGCTCCACAATGGAGCAATGCCAGACCGAACTTCCCGACCTCAAATGCCATATGAACTGCCCCCGTATATTAACCTCATAGCTGAAGAAATTTTGCAAAATCAATGTTTAATCGCGGCTAATAGTTTTACAGTAATTACAGAAATTACAGTAGTTTGTATCAGAAGCACTACTCTCAGTCCTTTTACAGCCGTTTAGGTGTGTAGTGATGTGTTGTAGTGATCTTGCCTCTTTGAGGCTTGTGGTGACTGTGTATCTACGTATGAGGCTGAAATATCAGGCTGAATATTAGTTAGTCTCTTGCAATCACAATGCTAATGAGGTAAAACCGGGTGAAATATTCTTGATTTATTTCCCAGACAGAAAGAAAGTTTTTGCCTCCGCCTCGTCCATCAGGGCACCTCGGCTGCTGTTATCCCTTACATATTGTCACTTGAAAATACAAACAAATTAACAATACGGCGGTGTGGGGGGCTATTAAGATCGTCTTGGTCTAGGTCTAATTGAGTCCCTGTCACTTTAAGACGTTTGAGGGAACCCTTGCAATTGTAACACAGTTGAAAGGCTGCTGATGTGTGGATGCAATTCATAACGTTTTCTACATAGTTAAAATAAAGGTTCGTACTTCTCCTTGGGACAAGCACTTTTAAATTTTGGATAACACTTTTCCATTTACATCGGGATTTTGCAAACATTCAGTGTCAGAGTCAATAAAATGAGCCCTTCAACGAAATTGACAAGCAGCTGTAAGTAGGCTAAGCATGCTAAATTCGACATCCAAACAGTATTCTAACGATAGCTTTGAGATACTGCTTGATTTCATAACTTAACTTAGTTTAGTCTCTTCAATGTAGCCTACTATGTTGTGATAAGACCTTAGCAGAGTTCACTTCAATGCAACAGTTTTGAACAAATTTGCGCAGCATGGTCACGATGCTAAGCGGATTTAATAGCAATTTAGCCAGACGTCTTCTATGCAATACTTCTATGTGGCAACAACAATCCTTCAACAATCGTGAATATTTTGTTAAATGCACATGCAGAGGAGGGGCAGCGGGCTACGAGAGAGAGCGGGGCGGGGCAAGGAAAGGCTGCGTGCGTAAAAAGCACAGCTTAATGCCAATGCAAGGATTTGACCTTATATTTAATTTAAATTAAATTAAATTAAACAGAATATTCATCTGTGGCGGACGATTTTTATTTCGTGGCGCCCCGCCACAGATTAGTCAATGTATGGGAAACACTGAATACTGTGTATATATAGCCTACATGTGGATGTTTTGGTATTCATGTTACACTTGTGAATAAAGGCTGTGTGTCTGTGAGGCTGTATGACCCGTCTGTTTCATGTGCACTGTACTGCATTGAGCCCTTGTGTCTCTCTCTCTCTCTGTGTATTTCTTAGGCCCTGTGTAAAAGAATGCGATGACCCACGCCAGACAGAAGGGTTCCCTGAGCCGGTGCCACAGTTTTGGGCGAGACCAAACCAGAGGTTGGCCGCGTGGTGAGGCCATGGGCCGGGCCTGGCCCGAACGCTTCCTGAAAGAGGTGGGACCTAAGAAGGGTGTGGGCGGGGCCAAGAAGGGCCAATCAAAGGAGGCGAAAGAGGTAAAGGGGGAAGTGGACAGAAAGCACTACCCTCTGAGAGGACGTGGAGGTACCCTGGAGGATGAGGCGCTCAGCACCACCGTACGAAGCACGGAGCCACGAGCTCAGGCCGGCGGAAAGTGTGGGAAGGACCAGAGCGGGAGAGCGTGTAGGGGGAAGTCCGCAACAAAGAGCTTCAACAGCCAGCCTTCAGATAGCACAAGCACAGCAGGTCAGGTGTCATCTAAAACCACAACCATAACAAAAGTGCACCACCCGGGGCTTCCCCCAGCACTGGAGCCCCGCAAGCGCAGGTTAGCTTCCCTCAACGCTGAGGCCGTCAACAGCCTGCTGCTAGAGAAGGCAGAGGTGTCCCCAGCCACCAAAGTCGCCAAGAAGAGCCCACCGGACGGACCCGCACCTGGAGGTGAATGTAGCCCCTCTACAGAACCTGCTGCTCAGGATTCCGCCTCTGGAAAACCTCAAACGTGCCAAAGCCCAAAACAACAACAACAACAACAACAAACAAAGAAGCCCAAGCCAACAGAAAAGGATGAGATCGACTACTGTAAAATTTTTGCTCCCACTCCCCGGCGCCTGGCGGGGCTCAACGCTGCTGCCTTGCTGAAGCTAACCAGCTTGTCCGCAGCTAGCAAGCAGCGTGTGAAAACGGACAACAAGAGCCCATGCACTTCAGCGGGAAAGAAGGTGGCTGCTAGCACAAAGACACTTGCACCAGTAGCCAAGGAGCAGCTGAAACCAGCTGGACGGAAAGCGCCTTTGGCTGTATCGCCGCGGTCTGGCTACTTCTCCTGCAAGAAGGGAGGCTTTGAGCCCAGTCCGCACTGGGAGAGCCCTGTGGAAGACCCCCACATGGCTAAAGTGGGGTATCAGTCGGGTAGCGTGCCTGAGTACACGCTGAAGCAGGTCAAGGAGGAGCAGGTGGAGGCAGAGCTTAGCCCCTACTGCTGCTGCGGCCCCCCCGACACGTCGCTGGACTACTGCTGCCACCGGCTGGGCCTTTTCCTCAGGCAGCAGCCTGCCTACCCCGAGGCTGAGGAAGGATCCTTTGCACCAGTCAAACAGGAATGTCTGGTGCCACAGCCCCCGCCACCCTCGTTAGCGCACCCGTCGATAGCGCTAAGCGCCCACCACCCCTGCCTCTGTGCGGACCACTGTTTCTCCAGCTACTACGTCCACATGGCACACTCGAGGGCGCCGCCATTAGCAGCCTTAGGGTCACGACCTTTGACCTATGGCCCCCCTGCACTCTGCCCTGGACCTGTCTCTGGCTCTAAGCTGCTAGCGCCCGGCATTGCCCACTCCTCAGGAATCCCTCATGCGCCATTCTGCACCTCGGTGAGGTCGCCATGCTACGGCGAAGCCTGCAGGGTCTCCTCGTACACCTACAGAGCGCTGCAGCCCATGGCCACCAGGGGGTGCTCTTTCAGCACAGGCTGCTCAAGGTGTAGACAGGAAATCAAAACAGGTGAGGGGGATATATGGGCTATAAAACAGGTCAGGGGGATATATGTTTCTGATACGGGACCTCAAACAATGATGAGCTACAGTTATTTAGTTTCATACTGTGTGTGTATTTATATAGACATAGTAATTTCATGTCTGCTTTGGTCAAAAGCTTTTGCAAAATACTATAAACGAATTCACATTTATTATAAACTATTACACATGTCTTTTCTATAAACTAAGACAAATGTATTTAAATTTATTTTTCTTGTGTGCCCACTGCAGAAGGATACTCCTCACCACGACGAGAGCACAGTCCCTCTCTACTGCAGGTGCCCCCTGCACTGCCTCTCTCGGGCTGCCCGTTGCCCCAGGTTACTACCCCGACTGCCCCCGTTCCCCACCTCCTGTCGCCCTTGTCTGAGCGGAGACCGAGTGAGCCGGGCATGGGGTCAGTCCGCGAGTGCCCCCAGGGCAGCAAGCCGTCTAACGGGGCGCTGTCTATCCGGCGCGCCAGGCTCTCCCTTAAGCAGCAGGCGCCCACGACCGCGCCCAGTGCCAAGCAGAAGAAAGTGGTCCGCCGACGCGCCACCAACGGCTGGCGGCCCCTCGGAGTGCCCGTCGAGAAGGAGGTCTTTGTAGTGGTGAGTGCTGAAGATATCACAACACAAGATGTGGGCACGTTTGTCCTCATACTGAATAAATAAATAAATATTGATGCACAGTAGTCAACATACACACCAGACGTGGGTTTGTCTGGTCCTCACATGAAACAGACAGACAACACAAATACCAACTGAGGGCAGAGTCACTCTCACCCTGAACTAAGATCTAAAAGGAGATGTTTCATTCTCGACCAGAGGAGATGACATAAACTGGTGACATGTTCACCAGCTCTGTAATAAGCGTCAGTCAGCTCTGAGATGACAGGGAGCCCAGTTGACATTTCTTAAGAGTTGCAAGTGTTTGTGTTTTGTGCTGGAATTGAAGTACATCTATGCCCTGTGCACTCAGAAGCTGAAGACATACCCCAGCCACATTCCAACACAACCAGAGAAGGAGGTATTCATAGAATGTGAATATTCTAAATTCATTCTGAAGATACAAAACTGTACTTTCAAACTCGGCTTTCTCCATTCCCATGGAAAGTTGATACCGATCACTTTCATTTTATAAAATAATAAGATAAGTTCTGTGTGGATATAATTTTATCATCAGAGAGAAAGAGAAAGAGAGATTTAGTGTGACCAGTCTTAATTGTGGAACTGTTTTTTTTTTTTTTTTGAGTAACTACTCCATCCATTACTAATTCATCTGTGGCAAATTGATGATGAGAGGGCTGAGAACTCTCTGAATGAAGCGAAGGCAGATCAGTCTCTCTCTAATTATCTAAATGAAGCGAAGGCAGATCGGTTTTGCTCGTGCTCATCGGCACAGACAGACACACTGGCCTCCCGTGGACCAAACTGACTCCACATCAGCGGTGCTGAACACTCCTCTCTGTGTTTGTACTACCCATTGGGGATGTAGACAGGGTGCATGCGCAAGTCTGGAAAGACTGGAAAAGTATGGAATTATGAAATACTGTTTTCCAGACCTGGAATATGGAAGTCTGCTCATAGTATTTACACAAAAAAAGGTCAAAAATATTTAAAGGTCAACCAATATGTGCACTTGTTTTACAAATCTATGAAAAGTAGCATCTTTAAAGAACAAATGAGTGGGGAAGTCAGGAAAAAGTATGGAATTTTCCTTTTTGGAATAGGTGATTGGATTCTCCCCTCTTCGGCCATCACGTAGTTCACCCCTCCCACTGGGCGTTCATAACACCAAGCCTGTGACTCCTGAGAAGGTCAGCTCACTTCCCCCATGGCCACAGTGTTGAGAAGGTCTGCTCACTTCCCCCATGGCCACAGTGTTGAGGTCAGCTCACTTCCCCCATGGCCACAGTGTTGAGAAAAGGGGGTTGGCTTCCCCCATGGTTACAGTGTTGACAAGGTCAACTCACTTACCCATGGTTACAGTGTTGAGAAAAGGGGGTTAGTTTTTACTGTTGTGTTGTGTAGCCATGAAAAAACAACCTCGGTTACACCAAGGTCAAAGAGGTTGTGCTTAGGATGTTGAACGTGCCCGTGTTGAGTGTTTTACATGGTGCTTAGGGTAAGGATGAACATACTCATACTCTCTGTTTAGGATCAGGATGATGAACGTGGCCGTGTGTTTTCTATTTTGTTTAGGGTGAGGATGTTGAATGTGGCCGTGTTGAGTGTTTTATATTGTTGAGTGTTTTATATTGTGTTTAGGGTGAGGATGTTGAACGTGGCCATGTTGAGTGTTTTATGTTGTGTGTTCAGGGTGAGGATGAATGTTGCTGTGTTGAGTCTTTAATGTTGTGTGTTTAGGGTGAGGATATTGAACGTGGCCGTATTGAGTGTTTTATGTTGTGTGTTTAGGGTGAGGATGAGCCTGCGCTGAGGCAGTGTTTTGAGGGCGTTCAGCGTGACGGGGAGGAGATCCGCGTGCGAGACACTGTGCTGCTGCGCTCCGGGCCCAGGAAGAAGTCCCTGCCGTACGTCGCCAAGATCTCAGCGCTCTGGGAGGACCCCAAAACAGGTCAGACAACAGGGTTGTGTTTATTTATTTATTATTATTATTTTCCTTAAAGAGACTATGTATTGAATTCTGTTGGATTCAAGTTGTCTTGAATGAGCTATTACATTTGTGTTTGTATCCAAGTATGTATTTACTGGTATCATATACCAAGTACCCTGGCTATACTGTAAAAGGCATTGGGTAGTCCTGCTACAATTGATATATAAATACACTACACTATATAATACAAAAAAGTAAGGGGACACTTCAATCACACATTGGATCAGTACTCTGTGTGTGAGATACATAGTAGTGAATGTAAACGGCGTCTCCTCTGTCCCCAGGCGAGGTGATGATGAGCCTGTTCTGGTACTACCGACCTGAACACACCCAGGGGGGTAAGGATCCCAGCATGCACTGTGAGGTGAGTGGGAGGTGCAGGCTGACGCCAGCACTCCAGCACGTCTGTCAGAAACCGCACTAATTGATGGTCCTTTCTATTAGACTCGTAAATCATCGTACACCCACCCGTATAACATGTACGAATGAGTTGCTAAAGGAACGCGTTTCTCTCGAGCCACGAGGGGCATTAGCAGGAGGCTAGTCATTGTTATTGTTTTGTGCTACATGTAGCCTCTAGCTAAACGGCTGGAAAACAAATTGTTACATTGTATTGCAGGCACAGCAAGACCGTGCAATGCATGAATTGGTGACCGGATTGAAGCAGCAATGTAATCTAGTGTGTAAGAGCATTGCATCAACATTAAAATGACCAACACAGTACATATGCAAAAAAAAATACATGTCATCTCATCTCAATAATGGGCGCAGCCATGGTTGTTGTAAGGTCGTATGTCCACCTCGGGGTATCCTCGAGTACTCTGAGGTAAAGGGGGCGTGCCTGCGCAAAATGCTGCAAGAAAGCTGGGTAATTTACTCTTTCCAACTCGAGCGACGGATTTACAAGTCTAATGGAAAGTACCATAAGACCTGTCCACACGGCCAACCCTAAACTGAAATGATATGATGATATGAGCATCCACACTAACAACGGTAAACTGTAATGATATGATATGAACGTCCACACTAACAACGCTAAACTGTAATGATATGATGGTATGAGTGTCCACATTGAACAATGATGAGTGGTTTCAGTCATTTAAACAGTCTCTCTGAAAGTGATGCCCAATGACATCATTCTTCATGTTGGTTGAGTGAGTGAGAAAAATATTAACAAGTTAAGTGTTTACAATTATTTTGATGATCATCGTTGCAATGCAGACGTTAAACACCTTTAAGGTTGTATCAGCAATGGCGAGGTAACGTCACTTCTGTTGAACAAAACAGAGAGCGTTTTTTGACGGCCTGCTTATGGGGCAGGCAGCTAGCGGATCGTTAGGAAAGATTAGATAAATGTGATCATTTATGTTTGGGCCTTTTTTTTGGGCCTGAAATCGCTGCAGCCGTGGCCTACTGGTTAGCACTTCGGACTTGTAACCGGAGGGTTGCCCGTTCGAACCCCGACCAGTAGGCCCGGCTGAAGTGCCCTTGAGCAAGGCACCTAACCCCTCACTGCTCCCCGAGCGCCGCTGTTGTTGCAGGCAGCTCACTGCGCCGGGATTAGTGTGTGCTTCACCTCACTGTGTGTTCACTGTGTGCTCAGTGTGTTTCACTAATTCATGGATTGGGATAAATGCAAAGACCAAATTTCCCTGGCGGGATCAAAAGAGTATATATACTTACTTACTTACTTATACTGATACAACCTTCAAAGGCAAAATTCCAGCACTCTTACCTGAGCTCTACTGTTGGGGCATTGTCAGGTCCTCCAATAGCACAATGTTAAGAGTTAATACCTTTCAATGTCTGTTTTTAATTTCACAGAATGAGATATTTGCTTCCAAACATCAAGATGTCAACAGTGTAGCCTGCATCGAAGACAAATGTTACGTCCTGCCCCTAGCCCAGTACTGTAGGTAAGTCAAGGTGTCCGAGCCTGAAGGTGCGTTAGATCTATACCAGATTCCTCTGTGTTACAGAAATCACCAGGATGTGATTTACAATATTCTAGAATTTTCCTTGTGGAGAGTAAAGAACTTCTCTTTTGTCCTATTAATCGTATGTCTGTCTGAAATTGTAATCTATTCTATTCTATTCTATTCTATTCTACTCGAGTCTACTTGGTCTGAAACATCACAATGGAGTACTCAAGTACTCGCTTTATAATTGTATGCCTCATATTCACACACTCACACACACATATGTATACACACACACACACACACACTTCTACACCGATAGCTGGCTGCCATGCAAGGTGCCAACTTGTGTATCTGGAGCAGTTTGGGGTTTAGTGTCTTACTCAGACATTTCGATAATAGCTGTCTGTATTAGTTATGAAAATTATCTTACAAATTCACTTTTGGTGTCAAGTGACCTTGGGTGTCATGAAAGGCGCTTTAAAGGAGAATTCCGGTGTGATTTTGACCTAAAGTGTGTTGAAACATGATACCGAGTGTGAACGTACAGTATGTCTCATAGCCCATCTCGGCTTGTCCCCTGCACTTTGAAATCTGCCGCTAGTTAGCCGATGCTACCAACAGCTTTTTCAATGGGGGTGCCTCGGGCAACGGCCTAGCCATGCAAATAAATCACTGTTTTACACCATTTACAAGGCTCAACGTATCTCCACACTTCATTGGTAGACTTCCGAGGGCCCTGACATTTAAAACGAGACATTGAGAACTTTGAAAAAGCACTGGTAGTTTACTTACAAGATGATTTATACAGACAGTATCTTCACGAAGTTTAGCGTTTGCAGCCATCTTGAATTGAGTCACGATAAGTCGAGCGACGAGTAAGAATGAACAGGTATGATAAGGGATCAGATTCCAATACGTTCACACTCTGTATCATGTTTCAACCCCCCCCCCCCCCCCCCCCCCCCCTGATTCCCCCTATAAATAACAAACACACAGTATTATGCTGTAGCAACACTTCATAAACTGAACCCAAACATTTAGATTTGGACCTATAGCCTATAAATATAATATAAATATAAATAGGTTATTATAATCACAATAACACGGGGGTCTCCGGGATTTAAAAAAAAAAAAAAAATCATAAATAATCACACCATTTTAAAGTGATTTGAGAGGGACAGGATTCAGGGATAGGCTACTAAAGACAGGCTCATCTTCTGTCTGTCTCACGTCATGTTACCCCATGCATTAAACCACATGTCACTGCTTGACTAAATGAAAAATATAGCTACTGAACATGGACATTGTCATAGTTGACAGAAATTACATTTTGTGCCAACATGTTGTAGAAACACAACCACAACCTTTATTTGGTGCAAATCTTCTCCTTTACTTTGTTAGTCCGCGATTCACATTAACTGTCGGCTATCACCACAAGTGTATACTAAACGTTTTTTGCCCAAGTTTGTGTGCTGTCATCACATTTTGCAAAATTAGGATACCTTTGTTACTAACCTACCAGTTGATACTCTTTACCTGCATCGAGTCGCGATTGATTGTGCATCTAATGTAACACTCGGTGGAGAGACTTCCACTTTCCAAGTTTCACTTTCACTGTCGTTGTGAGCTAAAAGGCTACTATATGGGAAATACTTTGCAGTTCCTTTTGAGTCCAAAAATGAATGGGTTTTCTTTAACCATGTGCTACACTTTTCTACCAAGTTGTGCGAAAATTGTAGGCTACCCGTAGTTTTTTTATGTTGACAGACAAACCGCACTACAGTAGCCTAGCCTACATGGTGCAGTAAATAGAAGCTCTTGGTAGCGCCTGCAACTAACGTCTATAAAAACAATATATAGACACCTCTGATTGCTGTTTACGGTTAAACTGTGATGATGTGAACACCAGCCAGCATAGGGCACTTATAGCCTAGGCTACCATGCATGGACTCGTAGGCTACATTTCCCCACAAACCTAGAGGCTGCTTGGACAAATCTACTTGAGGGGTGGGGCAGGGGGGCGCGATCGTAACACACACTGAACCTGTCATGAAGAGGCCAAAATAATTGATCTGTCACCCCCCAATCCAAATGGATGCAACTGCATTTATAGGCTAGGCCTAGGACTACATGACAGGCCGCAAATAGGCTAAATAACTTTACAAAAAAAAAAAATCCCGGAGGTCGCCCACGATTGTACAGATTACCAGTCCGAGCCTGATCACAAACATTATTTGTAAGGCATAGAAAGCTGTGAGGCAATAAGAAGTTCAGTTTTTTTTATTAGAATCACATACTTAAGCTGTAACAAAAAGGATTGAAAGATTAACTTTATTTTACAGGTGAGATGAAAATTCAGTAATGTTACACTTTCTAGATTAATCTAAGCCATGATCAACTCTTAATGTCTGTATTTTTCTTTGTTTGTTTGTATGTGTTTTGTTGCAGATATTGTGCCTTGATAAAGCGGCGAACAGAGGGAGTGTCCAAGGGCCCTCCACTGGTGCCTTGCCCTGTCGACCCGCCAACCCCAACCCCAACCCCCCCACACCGCCGAGTGCCCCCGGACGTCGACCCCGACCTGGTGTACCTTTGCCGTCACGTTTATGACTTTCGCTATGGACGCATCCTGAAGAACCTGCAGTAAGAGGCATGGCCTCTGCATCTGTGTGTGCGCACTCACAAACAAACACACACACACACACACACACACACACATTTTTACACACACACACACAGAGTCGCCTACAGGGGGCATTGTTCCCCACACATGCACACCCCTGCCTTTTAGTGTAGGGGATGTCCTTGAGATGACCTTGAGAGATGCACTGGAATTATGGGAACAGGGCACGGAAGGTTGGGGGTGTAGCTACATTCTATGTCCTTAAAGTCTGTATTGACATGAATATTCAATGATTTAAGTAATGTTTTTTCCCCAGAAGCCAGGTGGCTTGTTTGGGGCTGCTGGCATTAACAGAGAGGATGCTGTTGCTATGCTACTGACACCAGACCAAAACCCTACAGGATCTAATAGAGAATACTGCTGTAAAGCTACTAGCACCATACCCCTGCTGGCAGCAGACTCTGGTACCAGTCTGACCTGGTCTTGGTTCTGATCCAGATCTGGTCTCTTGGACTTGATTCTGATTCAGATCTGGTCTTCTGGGCTTGGTCCTGTTGTGTGTCTGGTCTTAGTTGATCTGGATCCAGCCTGGGCATCGTGTCTGATCCAGATCTGGTCTAGTCTCAGTGCTGATGCGGATTTAGCCTGTTCTGTATCTGGCCTAGGCTGATCTGGATCCAGGTGTTCTTTTCGGACCAGTTCTGTGCCAGATCGAGATCGGCACTGCGGTACATCAACACAGTCGTGTCCGTGATCAGGACGTTGTGAAGTCCAGGCGTGAGCGCCCGCATGCATTCAGCATCAGTGAAGAGGGTCGTGCCTGTGTCTGTTGACCTCTCTTTTATTTTCAAACCAGGTCAAACGAGGGACAGTCACAACCCCAAAGTCCAAGCCCTTGAATAGCACCCAGATGGGAGCTGGTCCTGAATGTGCTCAGGGGCAGATCTTAGTCGGACCTAGGCCAAACCCAGGCCATGTTGGTCCCAGAGTATACTGCTGACGGGGTCTAGATAGAGTCTGTTCAACGTGTCCTATCCTCACGCCTACCCCTTTGCCCCTCTCCAAAACTTGCCTTATTGCGGTAGGCAGCTAGTTCTTTTCCTTGCCTTCCGTGCTCTGTGAAAGCTAGTCCTTGTTCTTCAGCAAGACAAAGGGCAATTAGCATCAGTCCAATTTTGCATCCTGCTGTCATATACCGATTCCATCGCCCGCACACCTGAATCAATCAAAAATGTTGTTAGACAAAGCCTGCTACATCTGATCATTTGGAATGAAGGCCTGAATATCGTTTGGAATTGCCAGTTACTACATACTCCCCTGGAGAGCCAGCAGAATTTGGCGTGAATCTGGATTGAATCTGAAGTGGATTTGGATGTGTTCATTTTAGACTCAACCATGGTTTTTGATTCTGTGATGGCATTGTTTTTGTAAATTCTACAACCTTTAAAATATGGTTACACAAATACATTTATTCCCAATTAAGTTAAGTCACTTGTAGATGTGACATAAAAATATAGTGATATTTTATTAGATCTTTATTGCTAATGCTATCCTTATAAATTATTTGCATTTGTATGTATTTACATCATAAGTTCATTTATGTATTTATTTATTTGTTTATTTCACACACTTGAGTGAAATGTATATCTGATCCCTGCGGCATCTTTTAGTTAGTAGAGGTGGATTACAAATGTGACTGCTGCTTTAGTGAGCAGTGCCCAGAGGTGGCCTGAGGCATCTTTTAGTTAGTGGATATGGATTATGAAATGTGACTGCTGCTTTAGTGAGCAGTGGCCAAAGCCATTCCCCCCTGATGTCCAGGCAGACTTCAGATGGAGTGACCGATGGTCATTTGACACCGGTCTAACCTTTACTCTTCTCTTCTCTGTCCCGGCCCAGTGAAGTTGCACTAATTCAGCCCATCATGGGTGGAACTGGTTGTGTTTCATGGGCTCTCTCTTTCAGGTTTGGGAAAGGGGGCATGACATCAGTGCCCCTTTAGATGGTGGTGATGTGTCACATTCCAGTAAGGGACTATTCCATTCTGTCTTGCAGCAAATGCAGTAACTAGTTAGCTGATCAGTAACTGTCAAATACAATCAAATTGTTTTTGTTTTTTTTGGGACCATAACAAAACAATAAGCGTTCCCAAGACTGGTTTTTTTTTTATTTGTTTTGTCCATCTTTCTGTATGTTTTAAATATTATTTCAATTAATCTGACATTTGATCACATTTCAGCCCTGACCTTGTCCTGACCTTGACAAGTGGTCTGTTGCATTTGTTCAGCTTGAGTGTTTGTGTTGCCATCTTTCACCAGTTCCTGCGCTAGTTTCTCTGACAGGAAGATATGCCATCTAGAACTTGTATGGCTCCCTCTTCTGGTCTCGTTCCTGTCCTGGCAGGAAGCAGCCTAAAAGGAAATAGTTTGAAAAGTTTTCTTTGAATTTCTATGAAGCACCTTTAAGAGAGTTCTCTGATGAGAACAAGCTGATTTGACATCAAGGCTTAAAACCTGGTCCTCTCTTTCATTCACGCCCCTCCTCACGGAACTCGCTCTGCTCCAGGGTTCTGCCACTACATATGCAAGGGCAAGGGGCCATTAAACTTCCATAAGCAATTTCACCCATGTTGAAATTACAGCCAATATTCTGGAGCACATATCCTTCTTAAAAAGATATCTACAATCGGTTTACTGCTTCTCTAAACAAGCAAATGCAAAACAAATTCAAAGACAAATATTTTACTATGTCTATTTCCTTAGTTGGAATATGCTATGTATATTTTTCAATGGAGTATTTTTGGAAAAGAAAATCTTTATTCCGATGAATGATTCTAACATTGCTAATTTCTGATGAGATATTCCATCATTGATGCATTTAAAGTGGAGAGGTAAAATGCCCAAGCCTGACCCAAAGCTGAAAAAAGTATTGAGCCATCAGTTGAAATATTTCTAAGGGGATGTACATATTTTCTTTCTTTAATAAGTGAAAGGTAGTCTTTTATAGATACTACTCAGTGCATTTGTATTAAAAATTTAAAAATCTGATTGTAATGAAACTTCTTTAACAAAAATGTGTACATTTTTAATTAATTAGATTTTTTTTTTCTTTACGTTGCAATATTGTGGTCAGTGACAGTGACTGCTGTATTACAAGAGATAGTTATTTAAACAATATTATTTAAAAAAAAAAAATGTCTATTGAAAAGATGAGTGTATGTTAATATCTGTGTGACAATGCAAGTTAGCATCACTGGTGAGGACCAAAGCACACTCTTCTCAACCATCTGAGAGGACTCCCACCAGAGCTGGGTCGGCCATTTTGAGTCGGTTCCTCCCACAGACCACAAATGTGGGAATCGAGTTAAAACACACATACACACACACACACACACACACACACCACTGTTTCAGGGATCACACATTCTCTGAAATGCAGAGCTCTGAATGCTACTGTGTTCCTCGGAGCTCGTTTCTAAGCGAGAACGTTTCGCGGTTCCGCCGAGACCCTTAAGAGGCGTTCTGTATCGGCCTATGGAGCACCTCCGGGTCTTACTCTCCGAAGAGAGGGGATGGTGATGGTGGTCTTCTAGTCTGATATCCCAGATGGCCGACTCTCTCTGTGGGCCTCAGTGTCTCACGCCAGAGAGCAGCGGGCTCGGCCCAGATGTGGTCTTCCTCCGGGCCAGATCTGGGCCACTGAGTCCGCTCCTGTCTGTGAGTGTGCTGTATGATTCTGTACTGTTCTGTCTTGATCCTCTGAGATTTTTTTAATCGGTGAGCTCCTCAGCTGTGCTTTTGTTTTAATTAGTGTAAATTAACATTAACGATGTGAGTGGGTAATATATCCACCAAAAAAAAAACAACAACAACAAAAAAACATGTATATCTTGAGGCCATCACACTGTATTGAGTGTGACCCTAACTTGGCATGTACCCTTATTTCCCACCAGGGGGAGCTGTTCAGGGGGAATCCTGAATGCTTTGAGCAGTGAGCCTCTTACATGCAGTACTTTTCACAGAGAGACTCTAGTGTGCTCAGCTGTCCTGCGAAGGCTCCTTAGCCCAGAGGAACTCCCACAGTCAGCTGCTACCTGTCTGTCTACTTAGCTATTACAAGCCATCTACGTAGACACCCTCCCTTACTCCAGCGAGAGCAGGAAATGTGAGAGGGTTGTGACATCTGCTTCCTCATTCCCCTGATTTGAGATCTTTTAAGATGTGGCTCCTGGTGAGAACGGGGGCATTTGGGGATACAGCTGTTAGTCAAGTGCTCACTGGTGTTTCTCTGTGAGACAGAGACGAAAACAAGCTGTGTAGTATGAAATCTCTGTAATCTAAATGGAGAACTCTGCTCTATTTTTGGATGATAATGATCCAAAGTTCCGCAGGGGACTAAAATGATGTTAATTGGAGAAGCATTGAGTGAGATCGGATGTAGTGAAGGCTAGGCCTCAAGGCTATGCTATATGCTATTTACTTGCACATGCATATTCCTGTCTTCCTCAAAACTACTCAACTGCCCAAGCAAAAGTTTACACTCATTATCATCCAAAAATAGACACTAGGTTCTTAGACAGAGAATATCCTGGTATACGCCTGGACGTTCTCCACCCACAATCCCTCTCCCTCCTGGCTAGAAAACCCAAATCCAAATCCCTCTTACTAGTATTCAGGGTAGTTATAGTATTTCCCCAAAACTATGGGACTAACTTCCTCTGTAACTGAAAGTGTTGAAAAGGACCCCTTTGGTGGTGGTTAGTAAAGAGCAGAATTGTTTTCCGAAACACAGCCCAGACGTCCTTGATTGTCTTTGCCTGATTAGATATGTGGTGGGTACAGGGGATATCTCTAGTCTTTAGTCCCCATGGCAGACTGTAGACTTCCTCTCACTTTTATGACATCACTTCCTCTACAACCAAAATTCTAAGAGGGGGTAAACAATGATATGGAAGTTGTCCAGTGCTCAGAGCGCTTTTTTTGTTCTATCCAAGGCTTAATGTTGGCATATATCTATATTTATACATATTTTGATATTTAAGACTGGGGATGATTCCTTTTGAAGAGTTATTTTTAAGTAGAGAGATGTTTGTACTAGATCATTTTGATTCGCTTTGTCATGCACTCTTTTTTTGTTTGTTTCTAAGTGTTGTTTTGTTTTTTTAATGAAGTAAGAATCCCTGCTGATCTGTTGTTCAACCTGAAAACCTATTTATACGTTGTCTTTTGTGAGTATAACTTGGACTCCCTTGATCTGCTGGCCGTACCTTTTTCGAGCTTCTGCCTTTGAAGGGAATAAAATGTACCTTGATATGAGATCTGGTTGTGATTGTCTTTCAAGATGTCTCTTATTCCAACATCACACACACAGCACCCATCTCTACCCTGGCTCGCCTAGTAAATATGAGTTCAAAGTGCTGTAGGAAATAAATTACATTTTGCTGAATTGTCTTAATCCAACCTTTAGGTAAAGCCTGAAGAAATAATTATTTTTCACATTAATCTTACACATCTGTGAATCAGGGTAGACCCTTAAAACTACATGATATCTTTTGTGGTTTTATGGTCTTCTGTGAGGATATGTTATGTGGATATGTGATGTATCCTAAAGAAAATTAACTGAACGCTAACAAGATTACCGCATTCTAGGCATTCTAATATAATATGATCACATACAAACCTATCAAACTTCCCCCTGAACTCTGCACACCCCACTCAACTCTGCTCATAGTAATTGGAGAGATTTATGTAAATGTTTTATGATATATTAATGATATGCAAGAGTAGAATAATTAGTTCCCTACTAAAGTATGCACATAATCACCACGTTTAAAATACCAGTCTGCGTGACTGTCTGGGTTTGTGCCAGTCTGGGTTGTCCATGACTGGGCTTTGTTGATCTGTACTGGTCTGCTATACTTGACTGACACACACACAGACACACACACACACACATCTAATGCCTCACTAAGGCCCTTGTGGTGCATTGTGGGTAGGAGGCTCGGCTTTGTTCCTCATCCTGATTAAGGATATCAGGTGTCTGTGTGGCGTCTGTGGCCCAGGACTCTGGCTGTATGCTAGGGGTTGCTAGAGTTGGGTAGACCGCACTGCTACTGCGTCCACAGTTCCGCATGTATGGTTGCTAGGGTAAGGTAGACCGCACTGCTACTGCGCCCACAGTTCCGCATGTATGGTTGCTAGGGTAAGGTAGACCGCACTGCTACTGCGCCCACAGTTCCGCATGTATGGTTGCTAGGGTAAGGTAGACCGCACTGCTACTGCGCCCACAGTTCCGCATGTATGGTTGCTAGGGTAAGGTAGACCGCACTGCTACTGCGTCCACAGTTCCGCATGTATGGTTGCTAGGGTATGCTGTATGGTTGCTCCGCCTGGTAAGAAAGAAAAATGCAAAAATGAAAGAAGAATTGAAATAAACACTTTTGTATGCAAAGTGCAGCCTTTTCCCTCCTTTCTTATCTTGGGCAGCCGTGGCCTACTGGTTAGGGCTTCAGGCTTGTAACCGAAGGGTTGCCGGTTCGATCCCGGACCAGTAGGAAAAATGTGGGCAGGGGAAGTGGTTGAGCACTGCTCTCCCATGCCCACATCCACGGCTGAAGTGCCCTTGAGCAAGGCACCTAACCCCTCACTGCTCCCCAAGCGCCGCTGTTGCAGGCAGCTCACTGCGCCGGGATTAGTGTGTGCTTCACCTCATTGTGTGCTGAGTGTGTTTCACTAATTCACGGATTGGGATAAATGCAGAGACCAAATTTCCCTCACAGGATCAAAAGAGTATATATATACTTATAGGTTTGGCCTAACACAGTAAAAGATGCTTCCGCTCCTCACAACCCAACAGCCTTTTTTGGTACCGCGGGCTGAGCGGAGGGCTTTGAGCCCACTCTCCTCAAATAATACCCTTATACTGTATTGGATGCTCTCAAATAATACCCTTATACTGTATTGGATGGTGTCTCTGTGCCCTCCTGCCCCCCTCTGGTCTGAGGGGGCTATTAAATAATGTCACCGTGGTTAAGTGGGGAGTGTTATTGTAGAGAGTGTTGTCATATTGTATTATTGCAGACTAGAGTGTGTTCTCCATGCCTGTGACATCTGTGCTGAGACAGTGACTCTCCGATTGAGCTTAATCGTTTTGATTATTACTGCCCCAAGAGGATAGTGATGAATTGGCATTCGGTGCCCTGCGAAACATCTGCCAACGGTGCCAACAGGGGTGGCAATCCCAGCACTGCGCTGTCGACAGAAAGAGTGCTTATTTCTGAATGGCCTTCTGTTGCCCCCCGCACCACCCCCTCCAGCTACCCCGAGCCGTGTCTGGCAGTGGGGTAATAAACTGCTGTGTACAGTTCCTTAATGAATCAGTCACTAATTAAGTTTCCCTGCTAAGCCACTAAGGGGGGTCATCAATCCTCACACTGAGCTGGACTTACCGACCTGCTGCTCTTTTTTTTAAGACGGGGGGGGTCATAGGGCAGCATGTAATGGTATGTGGGTGGATTAGCATGTATGTCATTGTATGTTTTCGAGTTTAAGTATGTGAATGTGTGAATTTGTTCAAGTGTTGGTATATGATCGTGTTTATGATTGTGTGTAGGTATATGAGTGTCTGTATGTGCAGGTATACGATTGTGTGTAGGTATATGAGTGTGTGTAGGTAAATCAGTGTTTGGCTGTAGGTATATGAGTGTGTTTAGGTATATGGGTGTGTGTGTGTGTGTGTGTGTGTGTGTAGGTATATGATTGTGTGTGTGTGTGTGTGTGTGTGTGTGTAGGTATATGAGTGTGTATGTGTAGGTATATGAGTGTGTGTAGGTATAATTGTGTGATATATGTTTGTGTGTAGTATGAGTGTGGATAGGTATATGAGTGTGTGTGTGTGTGTGTACGTTTATGAGTGTGTGTAGATATATGAGTGTGTGTGTAGGTCTGTGTGTGTGTGTAGGTATATGAGTGTGTTTAGGTATATGGGTGTGTGTGTGTGTGTGTGTGTGTGTAGGTATATGATTGTGTGTGTGTGTGTGTGTGTGTGTAGGTATATGAGTGTGTATGTGTAGGTATATGAGTGTGTGTAGGTATAATTGTGTGATATATGTTTGTGTGTAGTATGAGTGT
The DNA here is from genome assembly GCF_018492685.1 of Alosa sapidissima. Taxonomy (NCBI): domain Eukaryota; kingdom Metazoa; phylum Chordata; class Actinopteri; order Clupeiformes; family Clupeidae; genus Alosa; species Alosa sapidissima. The sequence goes on along the minus strand of NC_055962.1, from coordinate 31,446,604 downwards.
GGATAGGTATATGAGTGTGTGTGTGTGTGTGTACGTTTATGAGTGTGTGTAGATATATGAGTGTGTGTGTAGGTCTGTGTGTGTGTGTAAGTATATGAGTGTGTGTAGGTATATGATTGTGTGGTATGTGTGTGTAGGTATATGAGTGTGTGTGTGTGTGTGTGTGTGTGTGTTGATATATGAGTGTGTGTGTGTGTGTGTAGTCAGTGTCTACATGGCTATGAGTGTGAAGCTGAGAGTGTATTTGGTGAGATCACTGTCTGAATTCTGGTCTGTCTAAACATATACACACACAGATACATGTACACACACACATTGTCCAGATACTACATTCCAGATATGATCTCAATCCACTTCATACAGACACACACACACTCACACACAAACACTGCCGTGGCTGAGATGGCTTACCAAGGCCCTTAATCTGGTCTTCTAATAACATCATCCTCCTCAAGATCTCTGTCTGTGTGTGTGTGTGTGTGTGTGTGAAGAGGATTGAGAAGGTCATTCTGGAAGGATGAAGGAGGAGCATTCTGTTTGACCAGTCAACCCACCTACATTATTAGTGTGTGAACTCTCTCTCTCTTTTACACACACGCACACCCACCCACACACACACACACACACACACGCACACACACACGCATGCACAAGCCGAGAGGACTCCCTCACACACAGCGAGGCACCAGCATGACAGACACACACATGGAGGAGCTGGTGGAGCACGCAGGAGCCATGGCAACCGCGGACTCCGGAGGGGCTCGCTACCACGGCGATGCCTTGCTGGCCCCAGACACCGACTTCATGACAGGTCAGTGAGTTGCCGTGACAACGAGGGGGGCACCATGGACTTTTTTCCATGTTGGGTTTCAGCAGTGTGCTCTCATCAGGTGAACATATAGTCAGTCGTGTGCTGGGCTTAAGGAGAAAGGGGAGTGGAAGAGCCTACTCTGCAGTGTCAGACAGGGAGAGGACTATCAGCTGTTTTTAAAGTCGCATTGTTTTTTATCGATATCTGAGCAAAGTTAAATTGAATTTATTTACAAAACACGTTCAAATGGAATTATCAAGGCAATTCTCAAAGGCTGTAAAAAATATACTGAACAAAATGAACTATTTGTATGAAACTAATTTGATTTATATTAATTTTTAAGTTATTTATCTTTCATCTAACCAGGAAGGTCCCACTGACATACAACAAAATTTCTGCCAGGAAGTTCTGGTCAAGATGAGCAGCAAAATTAGATGAAAAAAAAAAAAAAAAGCTTTATTAAAGTACAAAGATTACAGCACATAATAAACAGGCATAAAACATACAAAACAATGATTCAAATTCAAATTTTGAAATGCGAAGAGAGAAAGCAAATATTCCAAGTTACAGCTCATTCCAAGCTTGTGGATCCAGTGTTGTGGTTACTGGGGCAATATGTCAGTGCTCTAGAGATGCACCTCATGATTATTACATATGTAATAAGCACCGTGCAGCAAGGGCAGAATTTGCCAGTTATTCATTTAGCTGATGCTTGTATCCGAAGAGGAGGGAATACTATTTATTTCTACAGGTACAGTTATACAAGACTGTTATGACATTGTTCGGACATGTTTTAAATGCCCTCGAAACACCCAAATGGCATGCTCTTCTCACATGAGTCAACCTCTAAGTTTAGTTTAGTTTTATTACGTTGAGTTGATTTTATTAAATTTAGTGTTGTTTGTTAAGTTCATTTCTTTTCAGGGACCAAGTACGACATGCATAAATGACAGAAAGAGAAAAGATTCGTTGTGCCAGATTTAGCTCCCATCTCATCTCCATGTGCAGTCCCTGGGCAGGTACAATACTTTGGATGAACCATCAAGGCTCCCACTGAAGTCCTTATAAGTGCAGTATCTTATATATGCAGCCACTGTATGGGTTTTGTTGATGGTGTATGCTGGTCAGATAGCAAGAAACGTAGTGCTATTAGTGTTTTGTTATGATAACTTATTTTTGACAGGATATAGGGCATACTTAAATGTCCAAAGTGGTTCAAAAATATTATACAAAGTTAAAATGCAGCATCTTAAGAACTTAAGTCTTCAGATGCCTTTGCATGTGTTAACCCTTTCTAGACCGCATGCATTGGTGTGCAGAGCTAAAACCCCACTCATTTGTCCCCTCTGCTCCTCGTCTGTCACTAATGTGGACAGTCGTTATGTAAGCGTCGCCTCACGTGAGTGCGACGGGACACGAGGACCGTATTTCAGGTCCTTGTAATTCCCTTTTAGAGGCCCGGGATTAAGGGCTATTTTAATCCAGCGTGTCCATATGGATGCTGAGCGGAGGTGCTGGAGCTCTATTGTTTGGTGCCTCAGGAGGACCAGATGAAGAAGTAATCTGGGGAAGCGGGTTTAGTGCCGAGAGTGTCCCACAATATGAGGAGATAGCTGTCAGGGAGGTGGAGGATTAAAGCTGAAATTCACACACAAACACACATTTGTAATCACACACACACACACACACACACACACACACAAGTGTGTGAGGGCGGACTCATGTTCACACATATCATTTAGCATAATATGTAATGTACAGAAAAAACACACATTTTATTGCTTTAATTTGGACCTTAACACGAGAAGAACTTTAAAATTTACAGATCCTAACATGGACATGTTACACGCTTAGACAGGTTTGATCAAACACAGAAGGCTTTGTGCTACACACACACACACACACACACACACACACACACACATACACATACACATACACACACACACACACAATTATACATCAATTTGTTGCGTGCAGGATAAGTATGTAAAATAAAATAAGCCTTCATTCACGGTTCTGCACCATAAGTGTGTGTGTGTGTGTGTGTGTGTGTGTGTGTGTGTGTGTGTGTGTGTGTGTGTGTGTGTGTGTGTGTGTGTGTGTGTGTGTGTGTGCGTGCGTGTGTGTGTGTGTGTGTGGTGAGATTATTGTGGAAGGGTGTCCACATATCAGAAGGTGACCCTGACTGTTGTCTAAGTTGTCACCTTGTTCACCCTGAACGTCACGTGTCACATATTGAATATGTATCTCAATGAAAAGGCTGTTAACACAGGCTGTGTTTTAATTAGATCAAAAATAAACTCTAAACTCAAGTCAAGTCCAATGTATTATCCCACGGTGGGGAAATTAAGTTGCAGCCAGGTATTAAGAAACACACAAGCAACGACACAACACACAAGTTAATAAATAGCAATGGAGCCAGCGTTACAACACAGATAGACAAGAACTAGTACATGAAATAATATACAGTGCAAGAAGATCACTCCATGGAGAGCCCAAGATGAGCAATAGTCCAAACGTCCAGTGTGCAAGAGAAGCAGAAAGTGCAAAAGTGACATCATTTGATCAATTCAGCATGTTAATGGCAGTACATACAAAGGAGAGTTGGTAGCGTTTAGTCCTATGGGTGGGAACTCTATACCTTCTGCCTGAGGGTAGAAGCACAAACTCTCTATAGAGGGGGTGGTCATCACAGTCCAAAATGGCCAGAGCTAGTGATGGGCAAATGAAGCTTTGGTGAACCACTAAACCACAGCAGTGTGAAGCTAGCAACACTAATGAAAAAATCCAATATGGCTGCCACATGTAGATTTTTCAACATAAAAGTCCTTACCCAAACCAGTATATGTAACCAAAAACATTGGTTTGCTAAGGACTTTTATGTCGAAAAATGTATGTGTGGCGGCCATCTTTTTGCTTTTCAGCTAGTGTCACTAGATTCACTCTGCTGTGGTTCAGTGGTTCACCAAAGCTTCATTTGCCCATCACTAGCCAGAGCCTTCCTAAGGACCTGCCGGACATATAAGTCACGCAGTGGAGACTGATTCACCCCTTATAACCTTGCCAGCAACACTGACAAACCGACCCAGTTTGTTTCGCTCAGCAAGGTTAAGGCTCACGATGGGGACTCTATGTTGCCATATGTGGCCAAGACTGCCCTGGTGTATCTTGCTATGTCGTGGTCAGACTCTAGCAGATATTCTTACACTGATACACTGGACAGTCAAAGTTATGCAGAAGTCTCAAACGATCACTTCTGACTGGACACTGAAGACTTTCACTGATGAGATGACAAGAAGTGAAACATTAATCTTCACATGCCTTTATTACTCCTCTAATACAGTTTATGTTCTTTGTTTCAAGGCTGTATCTCCTCCTTGTAACAATTGTGTTCTTGTGCAAACCTTTGTTTTTGTGTGTGTGTGTGTGTGTGCAGATGACCGCAGCTCTGCGGCGAGTGGCTTGGACGTGTCAGAGCGCCTGACGTACCTGGAGCAGCGAGTGCAGATGCAAGAGGACGAGATCCAGCTGCTGAAGATGGCGCTGGCCGACGTGCTCAAGAGACTCAACATCTCAGAGGAGCAGCAGGCCGCTCTGACCGCGCTCAACAAGAAAACACCTGCTAAAGGTACAGTACACACACACACACACACACACACACACACACACACACACTACATTCTCTCTACCCCCATCTCTCTTTCTCTTTCTCTCTCTCTCTCTCTCTCTCTCACTCTCACACACACATACACATGCACATTCACACCATTCACAAATTTGTGCATTTTTTCCCCCAGCCACCCGTCCAGCCTCCTTGGCCTTGCCTCCAAGACCCTCCACAGCCTCTAGTGCCGCAGGGCAAGTGAGGAAGAGCAGCAGCACCACGCTGCCCTCTGCTGCCAGCTCCAGGAACTACACGCCCTCCACAACCACTAAGAGGTAGGCAACTTAACCTAGCTCTAACCAGACATGGGCAGTATTTCAATTATATGTATTTAAAATATGTATTTAATTACTTTAGCGTATTTTGTAATTTGTATTTTGCAGGATTGGAAAAACTCAAATGTAGTTTGTAACAAAATACTTTGAGGGATTGTATTTGAGTATTTCAACTACTTAAATACTTCTCAAATAAGCCAAAATGTCATCACTCAATTAAATATACTACCCGCTATAACCATGACAATAGGCAATGCTTATCATAAAACCAAAGGCCAGAATCTTGGTGAATCTGGTTTTAAGAATAGGCTGGGTGCCTGGAGATATCCTTTGGGCAATTCCCTATATTCAACTGTAAAGTTGACCTAAACATTTCATTACCTTTTTGTAAGAAAAGCATAAAATGTTTACCCATTTTCCATTTTTCTTGCTGTGGCATGCCACATTGTGACCAACTTAAAAGTGTAAAAAAACTTTCTTCTATTACGATCCCCTCTGAACTTGTGTAAAGTTGAAAAAAATGAAAAGAAAAGTCAATTGTGGGAGCCAAAATGGTCAACTTTATCACCCTTCTGTAAGGACAACATGGGGTGTAAACCCAATTTGTTTGTTTATGTCAATTTTTGTCACCCTGTAGACAACTTAAAGCCCCTTAGAACCCCTTAGAACATGTCAGGAAGTTGAAAGAAATTAAAAAAGTAACTAGGAGCTTGAATTGTCAGTTGTGTTAAGTGCTACAAGACTACAATTTGAAAACGATACAGATAAGATACTGAGGGAGAATATTAGGACCACGGCCTTTGACCCCATGACCTTGAGTACCTAATAGCTGATGTTCATTCTTACTATAGGACAGTATTAACCCTTAAAGGAGTACCATCACACCGGTGTGACGGGAATGTTGGGAAATGAACATTCTAAAGAATATCTGGGTTCATTGAATTCAACATAGAATTTTAGAACCTTCAATTGTTGCGGAACTTAGAATGTTCAAAAACCTACACCTTTAAGGGTTAAAACTTGGATTTGACATGATTTGACAGGATTTGACATGATTTGACGTGAGGATTTATGTAAAAGGAGTAAGATCCACTGAGGTGTCCTGATATGCAGAAATAACGGAGGAGACGGAGACTAAGACCTCCCGGAGTGGAACTCTCTCCCAAGTTAATTCATTCCGTATATTGGGGCACCTTATATTATATTATATATATTGGGACACCTTATATTGGGCAGCCGTGGCCCACTGGTTAGCACTCTGGCCTTGTAACCGGAGGGTTGCTGGTTCGAGCCCCGACCAGTGGGCCGCGGCTGAAGTGCCCTTGAGCAAGGCACCTAACCCCTCACTGCTCCCCGAGCGCCGCCGGTGAAGCAGGCAGCTCACTGCGCCGGGATTAGTGTGTGCTTCACCTCACTGTGTGTTCACTGTGTGTACACTGTGTGCTGTTTGTGTTTCACTAATTCACCGATTGGGTTAAATGCAGAGACCAAATTTCCCTCACGGGATCAAAAAAGTATATATACATATACTTATACTTATATACCTTATAGGTTGTTATTCTGTTTATCCCCCATGTTGCCAGTAGGCATGCATTTATAGCACAACAAGGGACATGTAGTTCAGTTTAAAAAGAGGCCGACCTGTTCAATTTGTTGTACTACTTTCATTGGTTACGAAAAATGATGGTGGGTAGTTTTGCTTTGTTACAGTTGATTCCACTGTTGCGAAGCCTGCTTGTCAGTTCAATCATTGTTTACCTTGATATGGGATGGTGATTACATTTTTTACCTGATCTACTTCATAGGTGCCCCAATGTACAGAATTAATAGCCCCCTGCCAGCCAATAGTATTTATTGTCTCTTGGGGATACATTTTCAATAATATGCCTTGTTAGTGTACCATGATTATTGTGTGGGTATTTTTGTATTTCCAAATTACTAATTACTTGTATTTTAATTAAATAAAAATTTCAGATCAGTATTTTGTATTTTATTTTGTTACATTTCATGAGCCAGTATTTGTAATTTGTAACAAAATAGTTGTGTATTTGATGTATTTGTGCCCACCTCTGGCTCTAACCAAGCTCTAACCTGCTAGCCACTTACGCACTCTCATTTAAAATCCTAATGTCCTTAGAGTGACGGGCTTTCTGTGGTCTATCATTCTTTGTTTTTTTAAGCATAAACTCATTATGTTATTTAGACATTGTTTATTACATATACAGTAGATAAGGTTTAATGGAGAGGATAGAAAAGGAGATGAGATGATCATCAATGACCTCTGATAGCTCCAGAGATCACTGTTCCCTAACTGACTCCACTTGTTTTCTCTTAACTTCATCTGTAGTAGGTAACTTCATTGTCCCCGTGGGGCAGTTGGGTTTGCGGCACAGTCGCAAGGCACTTCATGACAGGACATCAGACCTATGACACAAACAAATAGTCCATACATCAGACACTGACAGTGACAGACATAACATGAAGAACATACATCACACCCTACAATACACTAGACACCCTTGGGTATCACCAGGCCAGCTGGACATCTAGCTTATTTTGACTGATTTAAGGCTTTTATGGCTTGTGGTATAAAAGAGAATTTGGATCTGTTCTTGGTCAGGAGGGGTGGGCAGAAACGACGCCTATGGCAGTAGTTTAAAATTAGATGCCAGAGAGTATGCATAGTCACATATAATGTTATTGGCCTTTCTCACCAGTCTGTCTTTGTAAATGTGTTCCATGCTCGGAGTGTTATCCCAAGTAATGTGCTGGCTGTTGTAACTGTTTTTCTGAATGTTTTTTTTCTGTGACTCAATGGGATTTCTGAACCAGCAGATAATACAGCAAGTTAAAACACTTTTAATAAAAGCAGTATAAAACATTTGGAGCATTTTGTTACTGACATTAAAAACAAGCAGATTCTTTAAAAAGTACATTCTTTGCTGTGTCTGTATGCAAAAGATCAGTCTATGAGTCCCATTTAAGCTTGTTGTCCAGTACAATGCCAAGGTATTTGTAGTTTGTAACAACCTGAATAGTCTAAAAGTGTTGGTGTGTTGCAGAGGGGCAATTCCACGCAAAACAGTCATGTCCATAACGCAGACTAAATACCATGGCATTGTGCTGCCGTTATGGATGTGACGGTTTTGCGTGGAATTGCCCCGTGACTTTATAAAATCTATGGACATTTCTTTTGTCTTATTGGTATTTAAAATTAAGTGTGACTTATTGCACCATTCTAAAAAGTAGTCTAAAACTGGCCCATGATCTACCTCCCCATCCTGTAGCAGGCTCACTAGGGTTGTGTCATCTGTATATTTAATAAAGTGACTGTTTTGTAAAGTGCATGAATAAATAGTAAAGGAGTTAAAACACATTCTTGTGGAGAGCCTGTGGATGTTGTCATCGCATCAGACAGAAATGAGCCCACTCTGACCCGCTGACTGACACACATCTGTTCTTCTTTTTCCATCTTTTTTGCTTTCTTCTGCTTCTCTTCTTCTCCTCTGTCTGTTTCCAGAAGCCCAATTGTAAGTGTAAAGGATTCTCCAGGAACCCCTAGTAAACCCCGCTCTAGTACAACCACCACTTCAGTCACCTGCAGAAAAATGCAGGATAGGTAATACAACTGCTTACAACTAACATTACACACTCAAATTTAACACACATATTTAATTGAAACATAACATAACATAACATAACATAACATAACATAACATAACATAACATAACATAACATAACATATATAGCACATATCTGACATATAACCACTGGAGTGTGTTTCTGTTATAACAATGCATATGCATGTTTGTCTGATAACACTCACTGGATGTGCTTGTTTCTCTCTCCATAGGAAACCGGGGGCCAGTGTGGCAGGTGAGTTATGAACATTACACAGCATACTCTGCATCTTACATTACACAGCATTACACAGCATACTCTGCAGCACAGGCAGCTACGGTCATCTTGAGCAGTATGTACTTACAGTCCTCATGTCGTACAATGATGTATAGCCTTTTTAATATCTGGACGTGATGTGATGCAATGAATTATAACCTTTGTTATAAGCTGGATATATATAGAGGAATGTGATCTCATAGACTCCTTTACCTTTGTTATAAGCTGGATGTATACAGAGGAATGTAATCTCATGGACTGTCTATTTGTTTTGGGTGTTTAGGGACTCGCCGGGTCACCCATTGCAAAGGTAGGCCTGCTACCAACCCTCTATCTACCCTCTGTTTCATTACACATGCACACACACACACACACACACACACACACACACACACACACACACACACATAAACATAAACACATAGTCTACACATGAATGTAAACACAATCACACAAATACACACACGCTTAAACATAAATATATACAAGTAATTGGCTGTTGGTGTAAATTAATGTATTTCATGTACAGTTATTATGAGCGAAGTCCAATTTAATAGATCATTTTTGTCTGATACTTTTGAACTGTTTTAGTGGTTTAATGGGGGGTTTTCCCGAACCATTATAACCAAGACTTTAAACAATAGAGAGCAGAACTACTGATGATGATTCACACATAAAAATGAGATATATCTTTTTCAGCTGTCTCCCACACACACACACACACACACACACACACACACACACAGGCACCGTCTGTCACTGTTGGATAAGCCATTGATGAAAGTGCCAAAAAAAGAACAGCCATAACAGTCTGACTGAACTTTGAAAACAGTATCCAATGTTAAGTGCTTCCTTTGTGTGTGTGTGTGTGTGTGGGGGGGTGTTGTGTGCTTTGTAATGCCTTTACATATGTAGACATGCAGATATTATTGGAATTCTGTGTGTATGTGTATGTGTATGTGTGTGTGTGTGTGTGTGTGTGTGTGTGTGTAACTGGAGTCAACACCATCTCCGCCCATCGTCTGTTCTGTCGGCTAGGTGATGAAAGGTTTTATTTCAAGATTTCTCTGGTTACTTCAGTCTGTATGCGTGTGTCTGTGTGTAGGAGAGGGAGGGAGGTGTTTCTGTGAAGCTTAAATCATCACAGAACCATGCAAAGAGCCCTGTTTTTTTATTCTCAGGCTTTGATGGTTGTCTGAGTTTATTCACACGCCTACACCCTCGAGCTATTTTAGACCTCTTCATCAAAACTTTTCCTCTTTAAAAATGTAAAGATTGCAGACACACTTTTTTACAGAGTGATTTCACACCTCTGGTCCAACAGCATGTAGGGTATGTGTGTGTGTGATTTATATTGTATATTGAGGTCAAAGTTCCACTCTCCAGCAGACAATAGATGTGTTGTATATATCAGATAATGGCATGGTGTCATATTGTTTTGTATGTACTGTCAAATAATACTGAATCCCATATGATAATGATATGATGGTGTCATATTGTGTTGTATCTTCATCACATCACGGAGTGCACTGTGATAATAATGTATCCGTGTATATGGTGTTGGACCATATCACAATATTTTGCCCTGTCATATTTGTCATATTGTATATTATCTTAGCTTGATTGTGTGTGTGTGTGTGTGTGTTTCCTGTTTCCCTCACACACAACTGTTCCTTCATCCCTCCTTCTCCTCCTCCTCCTACTCCCCCCCCCCCCCACCATTTCCCCTCTTCACTTAGTGACTATGCAGATCTATCTGAGCCGCCTGTCAAAAAGGACTGGGTCAACTGAAGACACCACGCCCACGTCAGTCTCCTCCAATCACGCGCAGTCTCCTCCTCCCAAGAGCCCTCCCTCCAAAGTGACGGGTGCATGTGATAGGACCAAACCGCCGCCGCTGCCACTGCCGCTGGCATCCTCTCGTCAGCCGCCAGCTGCCTTCGTCTTGCCTCTTCAGAGGTCCTCCTGTCAGAGCGTCACCTCCATCTCCCCATTGGACGTCCCTGCTTATAAGAGCCCCATCAAGTTGCCCAGCCAATACTTCCAGATCTGCTACTGATGGGAGCACCAGCCCAGCCCACACCACCTCTGATAGGTACTAGCTCAGCCTGGAACGCATGACTGGGGGAACAAAATGTGGACAGTGTGGCGTCATGCACGTATGTTATGAAGAAATGAAGCCCAAATCGAGCTGCGATGTTGGCAAATTTGGAGCGCATCAGTAAGTGTTTTTAGGAGCCAGAGCGTGCGTAGTGTAGTAAACTCAAACAAATTGCCAGGCAGGTCCACCAAGAATCAGCCATATTTGATTAAATCTCCATTTTTCTGCCATTTTTTAGTTCCTCCCTGTGGCTTCACTTCTTGTCCATGGTTTTTTTTTTACTGTCATTGGGACCATCTCGGTCTGAGAGGAATGCAGCTCACATGTGGCCCAGACCACCTCCAGAGTTGCGGGCTGTTCACACCAGGAGCCATAACTATAACAATCAAGGCAAAAAAATATGAAAGACAAGGCCTCACACATAAACTATAACACTAACGGCATGAAGAACGATATTGTTGAGGATCACTTTCAGAGTGATTTTGAGAACGATAAAAAGCTGACAGCCAAATTGAATCCATCCATCACATTTTAGACATCACATTCATCAACATGAGGAAAGACTTTCCTTATCGTTTGTCAGTGCCAACATCGCAGCCCGATTTGGGCTCATATCATTATTATAGTTATAGTTATTTTCTATAGTTATCGTTCTTGATTTGAATGGCCCTCAATTGCCTCACACACAGGTCGGGGGGGTGGGGGTGGTGACTGCATGGGTTGGGGACTGGGTATTCAGTGGTCCATTGTCTGTTGAAGGAAAATAAAGCATATAAAAGTGATGGATTTATGTGTTTGTTTTTGTGTCATATCAGGTTAAAGTTTATTAGACTGAGGCTGACAAAAGATAGAGCTATGAAATGGAAATACAGATTGCTAAACTAGGTGGCCACACAATTATTTTTGAAGTATATCTAAAAAATCTGTACGTGTAAATAATTTGTTTTGGTTGAATCTGAAGTTTAGACTTCCCACATTTTGACATTCATTTGATATTCAAATGAATATCACATTTTGTAGTAGGCCTAGCATATTCTTCAACTTTTCCCTCACTGTCAGAGTCAACACAAAAGAATGTCAGATAGCCATGGGAAACCACTGCCGTTAGTTAGCGTAATGTCGCCACATGGTGTCCAAAAGTCGAAGTAGCCAGACCTCAGGGAATTGGTTTATACCTGGACACGAGTTCGGTGTTCTTTAGGCGTAATACAGATACACTACATTTATTTTAATACAAAGTTTTAAGTGACATTATGTGTTAAATCAGGTAGGCTGTTCAATGTTTTTATGATTTTGATGAATTAATTATGATTATCATAATTAATTTTTAGAAGCATGGGTTTATTTCTAAAAAAAAATTCTGAGTAAACGATATTTGTTTTTGAATTATTTAATATAATAATAATTATAATAATAATACTTATAATAATAAAAGGCCTAATAATAAAAACATTTCTTGTAATACAGCCTATTGTGAACTAGATGACAGATTGTAGCATACTTTGTAAGCATTGGGCTTAAGCTAAATTAAAGCGTTTTATATCGGTTAGAATGAAGAGCAACAGCACCTTTCATTTTGCCTAAGCCATGTTCTCTGAGACAAAACGATGGTGATTTTTAAACGCTCCATGTGCCGGCTAAGGAGAGCATAAAGTGTTGGAGGCTAATTTAACATTTTACAGTAGCTTCAGCGCCGGCCTGAGGGCGCCACTGGGCAGAAGGAACACGGTGAGTCAGTGATGAATATTTTAGCAGACCTCTTTCTCCCTCCCTCCCTCTCTCTCTCTCTCTCTCTCTCACACACACACATACACACTCTGCCGTGTTCCCAGCGGTGGATGGGGGAAAGATGGCAACCCGTGAGCTACTGACAGCCACACAGATCAGCGTTTCCAGGCGGACAGCGGTCAAAAACGTCCTGAAATGGAACTGAGAAGACTAAAGTCCGTTCAAGAGAGATAGGAGAGTGATTCGGTCATACAAGAGAAAGAGTAAGGATTTCGTTTCCCCGCAGTTCAGCCCCTCGCGACGGCTCCTCAGCATCCGTACATCTCCGGCAGGCTTCAAAGGCTACTGTAGCATTGGCGTACATTGATATTAGAGTAGGCTAAACAGCTTTGGATATTTTGTTATATGTAACAGCGAACTGTGCTGAGGGCTCGGAAGAGAAGAGGACGAAGGGTCCGTCGCCATAATTTGTCATTTGTCATAAGAGTGGAGCAAAAAGAGACATGAGGTAAGCAAAAGCATGCGCTCGAGACAACGCGTTATTAACGCACAATGAGACGCTAGTGCTGTACGCACCCAAGCATTTATCAAATTTCAAGGTTTATTGTGTGATGAACTGAAAACAGCATATTAACATGTATTATTTTCATTCATAATGTCGACCAAGAAGGTGAAACAGCGTGTGTTTATATTGTTGTAGCCTATGTGGCGTATTTCAGGTTGAGATTGAAAAGACGCATCATTTATGTGCTCTGGTGTTTCTTCCAGTGATCTCCGATATCATAAAGGTGTGGTGGTGTGAGACTGCATTGGATGTGGAGCCCCAGTGTGCCCCGTGGTAGGCTAGGCGGCAAGGGCAAGGGCATGGATGCGAGTGTTTCATGGAGGCGAGCAGAGAATGGGTATAAAACGCCAATGCCTCCCATTCTGCCTGTGCGCTCGCGCTGTGATGTGTCATCATGGAAGGAGGGGTCTTCCGAGTGGAGCTGTTGCCATAGAAACCAGACTACACGTGTGGCATGTGGAACATGGTGATGAACTTCAGTAGGATCGCTATTGATTCTGTCACTCGGGAATTTGGCATAACATAATTAAGAATTACGCACAGGCCAATTAGCGTTGAGGCATTGTAATAGGGCTTTTAACTACAGTAAACGTTATTCAATTAGGGTATTGTTTAATCACAAAATTGCATTAGCTCGACTGCATCAGTAGCCTAGGTGTCTCATAGCCGCTGTTTATGTTGAATGGTAGGACGAGGCGTAGGCCTAGAATGTAGGCTAGGCTAGAAAGGCCCGTGTACATGATCATTTTAAAACATAGCCTATATGCTATACTTTTTACTTTATCAGGCAGTGTTTTACATTGTGTGTCTCTGTCACACCATTAGATCAGATAACCCGAGTTGGCAATAGCCATAGGCCATGTCTACTACACCAGAGAGAAGACAGACCCAGCCATTACGCAGACAGCCATTTCCTACCTCTGACCCTCAGGGAGTAGGCTAGGGAACACTGCAAGGTAGCAGCTATGCACAAACCATGTCTTGCTGTCTAATAGCAGTGCACTGCCTCTACTGGTGAAAGTGTGTATTGCTATGGTAGGCTACAGCAGAGAGGAGGATGCTTCACAAGCTGACGAGCGTCCTAAACATCACCTCTAATGTTCCTCTGAGAGACACAGAGGCCATTCCTCCCAATGGCCATCAAACTATAGAAGTCATCCCTCTTTGACACAGTGATGTGGCTAATAACTGATGTGACTTAGCCAATATATTTTTCTTTAAAAAAAAAAAAAACTTTTATGTGTGTGTTTGTTTACATGCACAGGACAGTGCAGTTGTGACCGTCACATTTCCTTTAGGAAGAGGAGATAAAGTATTGCTTATCTTCTCTTCTGTTTATCTCAACTGTCTGGACCTGTGCACCAGTGTAGCAGATGCTACTGTTGCTACTTTAAATCTAACAGTCCGTCTGGTCTGCTGTTTTTTTGTTAGCTTTCCGTATTTCTTTTGTTTTTTGTGACAGGGAAGCATATTGTAGATCTATGGATAAGGAACTACAGATTAGTTTATGGTGTTTTCGGAGGTGCCTCATTCTCATAACTCTTGAGTCCTCTCTCTGTCACACATCACTGAAATGCCAGTGTCAGCACTACACAGTCATCACCTGGAGAAGCAGTTACAGTACGCTCCACGCTGTCATGTAGATTACGTCTGCTTTAGGGGTGTAGCTCTCTCTAGGATTCATGTGGAGGATGTTATTACGGACACATTTATTAGTCACGGGTGAAGGGACATGTTGTATTCACTGGACGTTTTTAAAATCTTAGATAAAGTCCAGATGTCTTAGAGGAACTACAGTACTGTACATGGACACAGGACTGATGGCTTTCTGCAGTGTCTGGCATTGTCTAGTCCACACAGACAACCGTAAAGGTGTTGATGAGACTTGGGGAAACTTCTTGAGCAGTTGCAAGGTAACCACATAACCAGTTACATTTGTTATAGGATGATCATGAACATTTGGCTAGTGATGGGGACATGGCAAAACAACACCCTGCGTATGTAACCACCTTGTGTATCATCTTAACAATGGCAAAAACAGAATGACCTAGAATCTGAATAATTTCAGATGAATTGGAATCAGAATGTCTGGACCAAAGATTTTAGAGCACTCTAGTCTTTGGTCTGGACTGTGTGTTCAAATAAACATCGCAGTAGGCTCCATAAAAAACAGCAGAACAACAACACAACAACAACAAGCAAAGAAGGGACTGAATTAGTTCTCATTTACATGTGATTTTATTGGTACATTACGTCTTATCAGTGTTATAGTTGGTCATGAAATGTGTTTGCATGGAAATTCCCAAAAGCAGTTCAATTGGCATCATGTTGTTTTTTATAATGGCAATAGCCTGTGGCAATGTGGTGTTATTCAGTGTGTTTTTATAGAGGAGGTCCGTGTCTGCGCTCTGTATTCGTCGGCAACCCTTCTGTCGCCGAGGGTAATTCTAGTGTGCCTACGCAATATGACCTGTAAACGAATTTGCATGGAATTGCCAATAGAGGCTCCAATATGCTTGGATACTGTGATCGTGTTTGCCAATGTGTAGGTTGTGTGGCGTAACACAGTGTGTTTTTATTGACAATGGAAACGAGCCTACATGTTGTCTAGGATGGCAGTGTGGTTCTGAGCCTATACAGCACAACTGGTGAATGAATTTACATAAATTTGCAATATACTGTACAGTGTCTGCAATATATCTCATTTACCAGCCTGAGGGTTGTGTGTTTTTTTTTTTACTCATTTGCACTATCACCATGACACTCACTCACACAGAGCACCTTACCTTACCTTACTATGCACAGAGAATCACAGGCTCAGTCCCTGCCTCAGTCATTGCAAGCGCCTCTTGATTGATTAATCACCACTATTTGGATACTGTTTTTAAAATTGATTTAGATTAAGTGTTAGTTAGTATAATTTGTATTTTAGTATATTTAGTATATTCTTTATCTTCTACTGTCCTTATTGCTTAGTTGTGTTTTTATATTATATACTTTTAATTACTTTTTCTGCTGTTAGTGAATGTGTGTGTGTTGTCTGTATACTACTGAGACCTTGAATTTCCCCTGGGGATCAATAAAGTATCTATCTATCTATCTATCTACTGCCAGTGGCCTCTCACCGACACGTTGCTCTGGATGACGATGTCATTCTGTGTCTACACAACACCTGCCTCAGGAGTTAATCTGGTTCTAGTGTGGTTCTTGGGTGGTTTCAAATCAAACACGTTATTGCAATGATTCTTCCAGACAACCAGACACTTCAGAGTACGTATAGCACATTTTTATAGAAGTTAAATTAAGTACAGTATTTAAACACACGATCAATTAACCAATCAATTAGCCTTTGTTGTGGCTGGTGTTGTTTGGGTCCTGCTATTCTGAAGTTCGTGCTGGCACTGGGCAGCTGCCAGCGGTGCCTCTGGCCACAGGTCCTGTCTCGCCAGGCCAGGCCACCCGCCTCTGTGAGAGCTAGCTGGCGTTGGGTCATCTAAAGCGACCTACGTGTCAATGTTTACAAGGACTAGTCTCCCTGGATCGCATCTGGCTACTACATGCTAGCACAGCTCCTTAGCCACTACACCATCACCACCACCCTCTGGGTCACGCTAGGTAGCACAGCTCCTTAGCCACTACACTACCACCACCCTCTGGGTCACGCTAGGTAGCACAGCTCCTTAGCCACTACACTACCACCATCCTCTGGGTCACGCTAGGTAGCACAGCTCTGGGTCACGCTACATGTAGGTAGCACAGCTCCTTAGCCCCTACACTAGGTAGCACAGCTCCTTAGCCACTACACTACCACCACCCTCTGGGTCACGCTAGGTAGCACAGCTCTGGGTCACGCTACATGTAGGTAGCACAGCTCCTTAACTACTACACTACCTCCACCCTCTGGGTCACGCTAGGTAGCGCAGCTCCTTAGCCACTACACTACTTGGTGGGGCAGCCGTGGCCTACTGGTTAGTGCTTTGGACTTGCTAAACGGAGGGTTGCCGGTTCCAACCCCGACCAGTAGGAGCGGCTGAAGTGCATTTAGCCGTTACACTCTCTCACCAGGCCCCTGGCTGGTGTGCTGTGTGGTGAGCTTTGGTGTTGCATCGGAGAAAGAGAGAGGCCAGCAGTAGCCTGTGAGATGTGTGGCAGGGGTGGAGATTAGCACCAGTGGTTGGTAGATTTCAGACACCAAATAATGAGTTACTATTGAGTGGCTGGTGAACTTTACCATTTATTTGTCAGTAGGCTAGATGTCCACATGTTAAAGATGGATTCATTTCCACCCCTGGTGTGTGGTGATGGCTAGCTGTGCTCTGAGCCACCCAGACAGGCGCTGGAAGGCAGGTTGGACTAATGCAACCAGAGACTGGCAGTTTTGATCGCAGGTTCGATCTCACACTAGGCTGCCTGCTGGGCTGGTAAGTGGCGAAGCGAGTTGAGTTAGGGGTGGGTCTTTGTACCCTCCATACGAGCTGAGTTAGGGATGGGGCTTTGGACCCTCCATACAAGCTGAGTTAGGGATGGGTCTGGGCCCCAACTAGTTGAACTGGGCCTGTTGGAGGCTGCCAGTCCTTCTAGCAGGTTCTCCCACACTAGGTCGCCCGCCGGTGTGTCATGTGCTTAGGGACGGTGTTTTCGGACCCTAGATAGGAGTCGAGCAGGGTGTGGATCAGGACCCTGACCTGGGCCCCAGTAGAGTTGGACTGAGGCTATAACGGGGGCTATCTGTCTGGGAGCAGGTCCTCCAGTAGAGTTGGACTGAGGCCATAACGGGGGCTATCTGTCTGGGAGCAGGTCCTCCAGTAGAGTTGGACTGAGGCCATAACGGGGGCTGTCTGTCTGGGAGCAGGTCCTCCAGTAGAGTTGGACTGAGGCTATAACGGGGGCTATCTGTCTGGGAGCAGGTCCTCCAGTAGAGTTGGACTGAGGCCATAACGGGGGCTGTTTGTCTGGGAGCAGGTCCTCCAGTAGAGTTGGACTGAGACTATAACGGGCGCTATCTGTCTGGGAGCAGATCTCTGGACAGCTGTTGTGTTTGTGGTGAGGTTTGGTGTGAGAGTGGGGCTGATTGATGGATGGGTTTCCTGCTAGTGTGGTGTGTAGTTTAAAGTGTGGTATGCTTTTGGAGCCTTCATAGGAGGGGGCAGAGGTATAAATTGTGGACCCCCAGCAGGTTGGGCTGAGGCTGCCTGTGCAGCGAGCAGGTCCTATCCCGTTCGACACCCCCCCCCCCCCCCCCCCCCCGGGATTTTGTGTGATGAGGTTTGATGTGAGATTGGAGCCGAGGCTTGGATCTGGCTCTGATCTGGCCTGGATCTAGCATAGGTCCGGCCTGCCTGCCCTGAAGCCAGCTGGACTGAGGCTAACTAGGAGCTGGCAGTAGTGTTACCAGGTCCTCTCTCGCTGCCCGCTGGGGTGTTGTGTGTGTGTGGTGACGCGTGTGTGTTTTACCTTTGGGAGCTGGCAGTGCAGCCAGTAGGCAGTGGCCAGTTTTGTCTCACACACACACACACACACACACACACACACACTCACCCAAGGTCAGAGCCACAGCGTGCCAACTCTGACTGCAGGCCCCTCCTCCTCCAACACTTCACCCCCAATCCAGGCTCCTAGTCTCTAGTCTGCCCGAGCTAGTGCGCTAGGCCCTGTGCCAATCCTGGGCCATGGCTGGCGGTGTGGGTACTCACTCACCTGGCTGTGGTGCTAAGCTCTTCCTGTGGCCCAAACCCATGCCATCTGCTCAGCATGTGGACGCAGCCACACAGGGCTGTCTGGGCCTCTGTCATCGGAGCTTAACCACATTCTGGCCACAACGTAAAACACAACATACTTCAAATAATCTTATGTTTACATCCCCCCTTTCCCTCTGAAACCATGCAAAAAACCCTTATTATATACCAATGAGTTATTCATTTGGAAATGTGCTCCTGTGCAAAAGGAAAAAAAAACATTCTCCCTGCAATTTGCCTTTAATGTGGCCGAGCCCTTAGGACCACATAGCCGTGGAGCTGGGCTGTGACATGTCTGCTCCAGAGGAGAACAGCTGGACACTAGGGTGTGTTAGTGGGCCGTGTATGTGCAGGGTTTGTGACATCTGTCTGAGTTAATGGCATTTCTGTGTGTGTGTGCATATATATGTGTGTGTGTGTGTGTGTGTGTGCGTGTATGTGTGCGTGTATGTGTGTGTGTATGTGTGTGTGTGTGTGTGTGTGTGAGTGAGAGAGAGAGAGAGTGTGTATGGTGTGTGTGTGCGCGCACCGAGAGAGGTCGAGATGGCAGAGAGCATTGGTTAAAATGACCTTTATTTTGGTCTGTACGCTGATCAATAACAACATTTTCCCTGCAGTAGTGGACAAAGTGGATACTAGCCATGCACAGAGATTCAGATGTTGCGGCCAGCACGTCTGACATTTGGCCCCATACATTCAGTGCACAATGGTAAAGATTTACTGGGCCATGTCCTGCCATTGACCTGCTAACTTTGCTGTGTGGCTTTCCAGTTTTCCATATGTTTGACCTGATTCTGTGAGGGATTCGAATGGGACTAGAACCGACATGGACATTCATTAGCTAGTCACTACCTCAACCACTGACCAGTAAACACAGAAAGCTAGCGAAATAGCAGCCAATAATGGACCAGAGCTGGACTTGCTGGTCACAACCTGCAAATGTTTTTTTTTATGCTTTTAGCTTCATTTACATGTATTCATTTGGCAGACAGACAGACAGACAGACGCGTTTATACAAAACTACTATGACTATCTATGTGACTATTCATTTGGCAGACAGACAGACGCGTTTATACAAAACTACTATGACTATCTATGTGACTATTCATTTGGCAGACAGACACGTTTATTGAAAGCTCCTATGATTATCTGTGAACACACACAGACGGTCTGAGGGGGTTGTTCTCAACGAACAATCATTGGCGCTGGACCAGGGGGACAGTTTGCAATCAAACAATCAAACAATCAAACAATTGATTGAAAATCAGACAGCTTGGAATGTTAACACAAAAACATTCAGATTTGAAAGTTCTAAAGCAATTTGCAGAATTTGAATTCACCTCCGTATACTCCAGGCCCACAGACTGGGGGCAGGAAATAAGCCAAACTGAGAAGCACTCAGCGTTTCATTTGAAACATCACTTCAAAGTGTTTGTGTGGTAGTCTTGTGATCCTTCGCATATTTTACCGTTTGAATATCTAAAGCGTTCGAGTCTGCGCTGGGAGGCGGCGCTCCAGATTGACAGTACTGGGTTAGTCTGATCCGCTCTGCACTCTTTATTTATTTAGTCTGATTGTTTTTCAGTTCATGTGCCAACATAGACTGTACCCTTCGCTGAAAAAAACAAAAAAAAGAATAGAAGTTGCTTGTTTAATCCATTCTGTCTGTGTCTATGGTTAATCCATATCCATTTTCATCTCTCTGGACCGTACAGTGCAGTGGGAGGCGTCTCCAGTCAGCACTGCTGGTGACGTAAACTCCAGGGCTCTCTTTTAAATTTGTTGTTTTTTTTAATATATTTATATAAATTTTTATATATAATATAATTTTTATATATTTAATATTTTTGGGGCTTTTTTTTGCCTTTATTTGGATAGGACAGTGGAGAGTGACAGGAAGCAAGTGGGAGAGAGAGAGATGGGGTGGGATCGGGAAATGACCGCAGGTCGGATTTGAACCTGGGTCGCCGTGGGCACTCGGACCTGTATATGGTGCGAGCGCTGTGGCCTGCTGCGCCACAGCCGATTGGGGAGTCTGTCTGATCGGCACCTGCTGAGGAAGCTAGCATTTGGTTAAACCACGCTAGGTGTTCAGTTCTATTCTGTTTGATTTTCTGTCTCTGTTCTGACTGGACAGGGCAGTGTAGTCTCACGCTGGTGCTGACCAGCCCAGATGTGGAGCTGTGCTGGTGATGTAAGTCTGGCCATTTCTCTCTCTCTCTCTCTCTCTCTCAATCTTTCTCTCTTCTCGGCACAAAAAAGACTAATTTCTTCCTGTTAGTCACGCCCCACCTGTCTCTATTCCCCTCAAGCAGGTCCCGCCCCACACTTTTACAACTGCGGTCATTTGTTAGGTCATTGTTGTCTTAGTCATTGTTTGTCAGATGATCAGCTGTAGTTGATATTTTAAAGACATCAGAAGCATTCAGGGCCCAGTCAGTGTTCTACAGATTGCTGTGAAGTGATGTGTGTAGCAGAGCTTGTGTGTGTGTGTGTGTGTGTGTGTGTGTGTGTGTGTGTATGTCTGTGTGTCTGTCTAGGTGTGTGTCATTGTAAGAGAATGGAGTCATTTTATTGAATGTTGAATGGAAAGTTTTCGTTAGTCAAGCGGAAGCTTGCCCTGGGCTTACACATACACGCACACCACACACCAGACAGGTCACCAAAGGTCAAAGACATGAAATGGCCAATCAGATACAGGGGAGAATAGGAAAAGAGAGAGAGAGAAAAGGATGAATGAGGAGGATAAGGAGGATAAGGAGTGTTTCTCCAGACCTGTACCATGTGATGTTGTGAGAGGGCAGGGGCTGTGAAAGGGATGGGGAAGGTGACTGCCACTGCACTGTAGGGGGAGCTGCTAGGGTTGGGCGATGTCGCCTAAATTGGCATTTGACGATGTGTACAGTAAAACATCGTGATGGACGATGATATCGTGGGGGGGATTAATTAGCCTATAGCCTAGGTATGTCTGTACAGAAATACATTTATAGTGTTCTACATACAAAAATAAAAAGGATATTATATAGGCTATACGGCTTGATGAAAGTGGACAGCTAAGAGAGACATACTGACCAGGCTACCGAAATTGTGTGGAAGATCTGCTCCAAGAAAATTGTTGTGAAAGACGGATAGACAATCAATCTGAACACTTGCGTGTGCACCAACCAGCGGAATATTACACATTGCCAGCCTTAGCTGGGCCCAGCAAAAACGCTACTTAAGACTATATCGTGGTCACTCATTTAAAATCTTAGTACTAGGCAGCATCCCACGTTATCAGGCTACCGTCTATGCTGATATGAGGGCGGCGGGAAGTGAAAGTAAAGGGCTGCGATCGCGCAGTCCAGGCTATAGGAGGGCGAAGTAAAAACACTTTTACAAATAGCGAATCCCGATTACCACTCCGCTGCTGTCTGGGACTTTTGCTAAATGCATGAAATACAAGCCTTACAGTGAAAGACGAATAGGCTACCTTCTGATCCTATAATTAACGAAATAAATAGTTTATTTTAACACAGAGGAGAAGGACGCATTTGGCGCTCGCTGTAGCTTTGCAAAAATATTTGAGTGCTAGAATGTCCTAGTCGTAGCCTAACAATAATAAATCTATATTTTCTGCTAAAACATTAGGCTACCTATTATGTCCAATGTAGGCTATAGGCCTGCGAGACATGTAGGCTACAAAAAGACAATTAGGCTACACATTCACGTCACAGTCAGGAATTATTTTAATAAGAGGGTAGACTAATAAGTCTTTTATTTTACAAGATGGTAGACTAATACGTGATAACTGTTTGGTTGACAGCCTTTAAAGTAGGCTCAATTTCATTTTCAGGGAAAGGTTTTTTATGTTTTAGCCTGTTACAGCAGGAATTAGTGACTGGCATGTGGGGGCGTGGCATCACGATGGTTGCTTTCCATCGTGATGCCTGTCAACCATCACGATGGACGATGATATCGTCCATCGGCACAACCCTAGGAGCTGCATAACTCAGGACTGGAAGTGTATCTCTTATTTTGGCCCTGATCTGGCATTGGTCTGGCCCTGATTTGGCCTAGTTTAGGTTCTGATCTGGCCCTCCTCTGGTTCTGATCTGCCTCCGATCAAGGTCTTGTGAAGGAATTATGTGGCTTTGTGCAGCTCAGTGTGTGTGTGGGAGTTTGGGTGTCTTTCAGCACAGAGCATTCGGATCATCTGGTATTTGGTAGTCAGGCTGATTTGTAATGGATGACAGAAAGAGACCTGTCATGCACAGGCACATATACACACACAGACACACACACACACACACACACACCTACACACACACAGACAAAGTCACAGTCACACACACATAGTCTCAGTTTAATAGAAATGGTCAGCAATAATGGTAGATAGATAGATAGATAGATAGATAGATAGATAGATAGATAGATACTTTATTGATCCCCAGGGGAAATTCAAGGAAGGTAGGTGGGTAGTTTACATGCACAGGTCATACACACATATAAATATTCCACGCATGCACACACACACATACACACATATATATAAATATTCCATGCAGATCTGGAGCACCCCGGCAATGAAACCAGCAGACAGAACTAGTGGGAGTGCTAGAGCAGACAGGCAGGCACCACTGAATTGGACACACACACACACACACACACACACACACACACACACACACACACACACACACACACACACATTCTTACACTATTGTGGATGCTAGCTCAAACACACACACACAGCACACACACACACACACACACACACACACACACACACACACAACACACACATTCTTACACTATTGTGGATGCTAGCTCAAACACACACACACAGCACACACACAATCTTATACTATTGTAGACACCCTTATATCAGCTCCTCTGAGGTGTGTGAGGTAATTACATGAATCAGCTCCTGGCAGTGTGTGTGTGTGTGTGTGTGTGTGTGTGTGTGTTCACTGTATGTGAATGTGTGTTTGTGTGCCATGTGGATCCTGGTGTCTGTGTGCATTATGTATATAAGGGTAGATGTGTGTGTTTGTGTCTGAAATGTAGGCCAGGCATGACAGTCTCTCTGCTGGTGTGCACCGCTCTGCATCATGTGTGTGTGTGTGTGGGGGGGGGGGGGGGGGGGGGGTGCGTGTGCACTTGTCTGTGTATGTGTTGGCACCTGTGTGTGTGTGTGTGTGTGTGTGTGTGTGTGTGTGTGTCTGTGCTCCTGTTTGTGTGTGTGTGTGTGTGTGTGTATACAGTATGTGTGCTTGTATGTGTATAAGTATAAGTATAAGTATATATACTCTTTTGAGCCAGTGAGGGAAATTTGGTCTCTGCATTTATCCCAATCCGTAAATTAGTGAAACACACTCAGCACACAGTGAACACACAGTGAGGTGAAGCACATGAAGCACACACTAATCCCGACGCAGTGAGCTGCCTGCATCAACAGCGGCGCTTGGGGAGCATGTGTGTGTGCACCTACTGTATGTGTATGTCTGCATACTCATGTTTGCATATATGGTGTGTGTGCATGTAATGGTATGTGTGTGTGTGTGTGTGTGGTCGCCTCTGTCGTGTGTCATTTGTCATGGGTCGTCCAATCCTGTTAGAGGATGAGCTGTAGTGGCTGAGTTAAGGAGACTTGAGAAGTCATGTGACTCCACCTCTCTCCCTCTCCCTCTAACTCTCTCTCTCTCTCTGTCTTTCTCTTTCTCTCCCTCTCTCTCTCTCCCTTTCCCTCCCTCTCTCTTTCTCTCCCTCTCTCTCTTTCTATACATTTTTTCTCTTTCTTTCCCTCTTTATCGATTCATCTCCTCTATCCCTCTCTCCCAGTCCCTTTCCTCCTCCACTCCCTCTCTCCTCTCTTTTCTTTCTCTCTCTCTCTCCTTCTCCCTCTGCCCTGGTCTCCCTGAGTGACAGGTAAGCAGTCACGAGAGAGTGTGTGCGTCGTGGTGTGTGTCTCCTTTCGCCAGGAACAGCGCCACTTCATTTCTACTCTCTCTCCCTCTCTCCCTCCCTCTCCCTTCCTCCAATACCATCTGATCAGGGATCAGTCTGTTTCTCCCTTCTCTCCCATCTCTCCTCTCCTGTCCTCTCCTCCTGTCCACTCTGTTCCTCTCCCCTGGGACTCGGAGCAGGCCATGTACGAGCTGGATGAGTATGGGTAAGACTGTCTCTTTTCTCTCTCTTCTTTCTTCTTCTCCTTCTTCATCTTCTTCTTCTTCTTCTTCTTCTTCTTCTTTCTTCTTATTCTTTCTTCTTCTTCTTCTTCTTCTTCTTCTTCTTCTTCTCCTCCTCGTAGACACATTTCTCTGATCTGCCTGCGGTCTGTCAGCACAGTTGTGTTCATTTATGTGATCAGAGTAACTTGCGTACAGTACAGTGTGTCCTAAGATTATCCCATAATGACGGCTTGTGGTAGAAACTTTATTGTTTCAGCCATTCAGACTTGGTTTTGTTGGAGGTGGTTCACTCCAGACCAATTCAAATGATGGCAAACTTTCTGCTTCTTCTTTTCGGTACATTCTCTTGCTGGTGTGGCAAATTGTTTTGTCTGTGTTTTTTTTTTTCATCACAGTCTCGCTGGTGTGCCACACAGCTCGGTCTGTGATGTGGTTTGTGATTGTTTCCAGATTAATCATCAGTGTTACTTCCACACAAGATTCTAAAACTCCACACAACATTCAAAGGACCCATTCGATGGATATTCTTTAGAGTGTTCATTCCTCAACATTCTTGACACACTAGTGTGACGGTAGCAAACCTGCTTGAGGCTATCCAGAGCCTGCTAGCACTAGCTGCTAATGACACCACTGTCATGCATTTGGTACCCAGAAACACACATGCTGAGGAGAATGTATATCTATTCTGTACTGTGTGTGGCCTTGGATAGAAGCTGGACTAGTAGCAGTACCTCTTGGTAGCACTAGCTGCTAACACACCAACATCATGCGTTTGACACTAAGAAATGAAGTCTGCAATCTACTATATCGTGGCTGTGGATGAAAGCCCCTGGTGTGGCAATTGTGCATGTGTACTACGTTGCTGTATGTGGCGTGTGGTATGTTGCATGTGGCGTGTAGACATAGTGTCATATGTTCAGCTCTGTGCAGTTCACAGACTCATGGCCTGTAGCCAGGCTGAACAGGATAAGCAGTTGGCCGATTGGAGTTAATTCTGTTGCAGATCAGCCCTGATCTGGTGGTGGCTGCTTCTGGCAATGCTTAACGCTTAACGAGTAATTATGTATCACATATTACTTTGGACATTTTAACTTGTGAATGTGTGTGTCTGTGTGTGTGTATAAGTGAGTGTGTGAGTGCATGTGTGTGCATGCTTGTGTGTGTGTGTGTGTGTGTGTGTGTGTTTACGTATGCGTATGCACGATTGCACGTGACAGCAAAAACCTTTGCTGTGTTCGATACAACAGTCATATAAATAATTAGAGCTTCAGATTTCATAGTTGGTCGTTATAGTGTTATTACATGATATGTAATAACAGCTTTGTGTGTGTGTGTGTGTTTCTGTGTGTGTGTGTGTGTGTGTGTGTGTTGGCTTGCATGCACATCATGTGCCACAATGCTTTGTGATCTGATCCCAGCTGACTTGACACTCCACTTTACCCCCTCCCCCACCCCTGCAGGCAGCGGGCAGCTACACTGACCAATGAGCTTTGACAGGAGCCTGATTTAGGGGCGGGAACTGTATGTGTGATTGGCTGCTGCTGCTGTCAATCAGAGGGAATCCTCTGTAGGCTTGCTGGTTTGTGACCTTGGAGAACCTGAACCGGCATCAGCCCCAGAGACAGCTGGCCAAGGCCTCTCCTTTCTCTTCTCTTTTTTATCTGTCTCTCTTTCACTTTCTCTTTGTCTTCTCTTCTTTATCTGTCTCTCTATCTGTCTCTTTCTCTTTCATCTCTGTCTTGCTTTCTTTTCAGTTCTGCCTGTTCTGCCTGTCTGTCTCTCTGGTCTGTGTTCTCTCATTCTGTTCTGCCTGTCTGTCTCCCTGGTCTGTGTTCTCTCGTTCTGGCCGACTGTGTTAAAGACAGATGGGCTCTTCAGAGGAGTCCAGAAGAGCCCTGATCAGCGGTCTGACTGACAGGAAGGAGAAACAGAGAGGAGGATCAGAGACAGGAAGTGGGAATGAGGGGGAAAGAGAGGGAGCATTGACACTGGACCAGCTCTCATGGGTGTGTGTATGTGCTCTTTCTCTCTTTCTTTCTCTCTCTCTCTCTCCTAAAAGATTAAGTGCTTATGCAGCTCATCATCCCTGCAGTGCAGTGCCTCTTGACCTTTCCTCAACAGACATTCCTGAATATCTGCTCCACGCACACACACACACACACACACACACACACACACACACACACACACACACACACACACACACACACACACACCACAGAGGGGACTAGTCCCAGTCCACACACACACACACACACACACACACACACACACATACACACACACACACACACACACCACACACACACACACACACACACACACACACACCACAGAGGGAACTAGTCCCAGTCCACACACACACACACACACAAACACACACACACACGCACACACACACACACACACACACTCACCACCAGGGAACTAGCCCCAGTCCGTTCTGCCCCATGCAGACCAGAGGCACTGGGCATGCTCCCTCCTCCAGCATGACAGCACATGGCCATTCAAAATGGCCGCTCCTGTAGCATTAGGTATGGGGCCCTGCTCAGCACTCACAGGCGATCACAGGCAATGCAAGGGAATATGCATTTTTAATATTAAGCCTGCGCACGTGCTCGTGGAAGAGCCATACTGGCTGGTAATCCCGTCACCCCAAAGCACACACTGCCTGTGCGGCGACTATAGGAGAGAGGGCCATGTGGCCAGCTGCTGAGAAAATTATTATATCTATACATTATATATATAATCAGAAAAGAGTATATATATATAATGTAGCACATGCATAACAGTGTCCACTAAGATGGGTGCAGAAAAAAATAAGAGACCAATGCAAAAAATTTGATTCATTAAAGGCCCACCCACTATGCAGGTTTTTTAGCTTAATATGCACGTTTTTAAGCTTAATTAACCTTCATTTAACAGCTTCAGAGTCATTGGGATGGTTATATGACTTTTTTCGGGTTGAATGGTGGCCGTCTCGCTTCCCCCTAGCGCCTGTGAGCGGAAAAACCACCTTTGCAACTGTGGGCCGGCGGGCCGACGGTCTCGGTGTCAGGAATTATAACGAGTGTAACGAATTGCTTTACTGCATTCAAATACACATACACGCCAGGCACCGGCTAGAAAAAGGTAGCGATGGAGTTTCTCAGACATTCGTCATGACAGAGCCAGTGAAAAAGAAGCAAAAACCGAGAAAACAGTAAGGAAATTGCCAATACTGCATAGTTTACCTTTAAGAGATTCAAATGTCAGTCAGCAACCGTAGGATGACATCAGAAAAATGTGCAGTGGTCTCTTCATTTTTTTCCAGAGCTGTATATAATGTAGCACATACATCACAGTGTCTACTAAGATGGGTGCAGGATCAAAATGAATCTAGCAATGCTGAAAAATGGAGAAAGTTGTTCATTGAAAAGTGAAATGATTTAATTAAGTGATATTTTTAGCCATCAGCTCTGTGCCTTGTAGGGTAAAACATGACTACTGGCAAATAAAATCATTATTTTAAAGCTTTTTGATGTATAGATGTGCTGTGCTGTGCTGTGCTGTGCTGTGCTGTGCTGTGCTGTGCTGTGCTGTGTTGTGCTGTATTGTGCTGTGCTGTGCGCCACTGTGCTGTATTGTGATGTGCTGTATTGTGTGTGCTGTATTGTGCTGTGCTGTGCTGTATTGTGCTGTGCTGTGCTGTATTGTGCTGTATTGTGCTGTGCTGTGCTGTATTGTGTGTGCTGTGCTGTATTGTGTGTGCTGTGCTGTACTGTGCTGTGCTGTGCTCCGCTGTGCTGTATTGTGATGTGCAGTGCTGTGCTGTGCTGTGCTGTGCTGTGCTGTGCTGTGCTGTGCTGTGCTGTGCTGTGTTGTGTTGTGTTGTGTTGTGTTGTGTTGTGCTGTGCTGTGCTGTATTGTGTGTGCTGTGCTGTATTGTGTGTGCTGTGCTGTGCTGTATTGTGCTGTGCTGTGCTGTGCTGTGCTGTGCTGTGCTGTGCTGTGTTGTGTTGTGTTGTGTTGTGCTGTGCTGTGCTGTGCTGTGTTGTACGTCTGTGCACTGTGAAGCAGCTGAATGTAGGCTGAAAGTCTGTCCCTGTCCCAGTGTCACCCCGGGGCTGCGCTGTATATCAAATCTCCCTCTAGCTGATAAACCACATATGATAAGAGAGCTGGAGAAATGAAATAGGAGGACGCCTGTAATCTGTGGGCAGGCCGGGGGCTGTACTGTACGTGTGTGTGTGTGTGTGTGTGCGTGCGTGCGTGTGTGTATGTGTGTGTGTGTGTGTATAATGTGTGGGTGGGTGGGGGCTGTATGTATGTGTGCGTGCGTGTACTGTATGTGTTTGTGTATGTGTATGTGTGTGTGTGTGTGTGTGCGTGTGCGTGCGTGCGTGTATGTGTGTGTGTGTGTGTGTGTGTGTACTGTACCTTTAGCAGGTGTGTGGGTGGGTGGGGGCTGTATGTATGTGTGCGTGCGTGTATGTGTGTATGTGTGTGTGTATATAATCTGTGGGCAGGCCGGGGGCTGTACGTGTGTGTGTGTGTGTGTGTGTATAATGTGTGGCTGGGTGGGGGGCTGTTGCCTGTAAATGTCCTGCAGTCATGTTTGGCCAGTATGTTTGCTACAGTATGTTAGCAACCTGGCGTTGGAAGTATATAAGTTGGGCATAAACCTTTAGCAGCCACAATGCTGCCCAGGTGCATGTATTCAGGGTTACATTTTTGGCCTTATGAAAGAATATAATATCTCATACCAACCCAATAATGATAATAATAATAATGTTGGTCATTATGTTCTATGAGAGCCCTTGGAATCTTCCCTAACTTCCCTCCAATCCCAACTGTATTACAGTAATCACTGATATCTCATCATAGCTGTTGTCTATGTGTCTGTCTCCTTTGTAATCCAGTCTCATATTGAACCTGTTGCATTACGGTAACACCTGTCTGGAAGGCAGTCGGAATGGGAGAGTTCTATCACCATACATCAGAAATCGTTGTCAGCCCAGGCCTCCCAGCCCAGGTCTCCTCTGCATTGCAGCTCGAATGTTATTCCTCATTTTGTGAGTCGCTTTGGATAAAAGTGTCTGATGAATGAATGAGTGTATAAGTAACAGCAACCAGGGACACACTGGAAATATGGCACATTTATGACACTGTTCCCTAGCACGGTGTAGTGTGTTAATCAGCCAATCAGGATTCACATAGCCTGAGAGACAGAGAGAGGGAGGGATAGAGAGGTTAGATGGACAGAGAGAGAGAGGGAGGGATGGAGAGGTTAGATGGACAGAGAGAGAGAGAGGGAGGGATGGAGAGGTTAGATGGACAGAGAGAGAGAGAGGGAGGGATGGAGAGGTTAGATGAACAGAGAGAGAGAGAAGGATGGAGAGGTTAGATGAACACAGAGAGAGAGAGGGAGGGAGGGATGGAGAGGTTAGATGGACAGAGAGAGAGAGAGAGGGGGAAGGATGGAGAGGTTAGATGGACACAGAGAGAGAGAGGGAGGTATAGAGAGGTTAGATGGACAGGGTGAGATGGACAGAGAGAAAGGGAAGGATGAAGAGGTTAGATGGACAGAGAGAGAGGGAGGGATGGAGAGGTTAGATGTAGTGAGTGAGATGGACAGAGAGAAAGAGCTGGGAAAAGAGAGCAGAAGGAAGATGGATAGAAAGAAAATAAAATGTAGCGAGAGCTTGGGGAAGAGAGCAGAAGGAAGATAGATAGAAAGAAAGAAAAGGAGATAAAAGGAAAGAAAAACAAACAGTGTAGAGAGTGTGGTGTGGTGAAATAAGCTCTGCTTCAGCGCAGTGGCTCTCTATCATTAAAGGACAATATTGAAAAATATGACATACTGTAGCTCTAAATATTTTACGCCTGGTGTTCTCTATGTGATGACTGAGTAGATCTGAGGAGACAGAAGGACAGAAGCACTGAGAGATACGGACGCACAGACAGAGAGACAGAGAGACAGACAGAGAGAGAGAGAGAGAGAGAGGGCCTGAAGGCGAAGGAAACACACACACCTTGATCTAAAAATACCCCCCTCTCTGAATATTGTAAATGCCAAATGGCACAGTGATGTTACACTAGAGTATAGTCAGAGAGAGAAAGAGATGGAGGGAGAGATAGAGAGAGAAAGAGAGAGAAAGTGTGTGTCTGTGTGGGGGGGTGCATTTGGGTGAGATGGTAAGCATAGTGGAGGTTGAGTGTGTGTGAGACAGAGAGAGAGAGAGAGAGAGAGAGAGAGAGCAGAGGTTAAGAAAAGGAGGAGGATGTGCATGTGCGTGTGTGTGTATGTGTGTGTGTGTGTGTGTTTGTGGGTAGGTGGGTGTGGGTGTGTGTGTGTGTGCATTTGGGTGAGATGGTAAGCCTAGTGGAGGTTGAGTGTGTGTTGAGGGAGAGAGAGAGCAGAGGTTGAAAAAAGGAGGAGGATGTGTGTGTGTGTGTGTGTGTGTGTGTCTGTGTGTGTGTGTTGGAGGCAGCGGTGGGCGGGGCTTGTAGGCTGCACCACTGGCAGCTCATTGCTCATGTCACAGCTGGGAGAGAGAAGAGGGGGATGATGAAAAGAGGGATGGAGGAGTGGGGGAGGGAGAAGGTAATCCACTCAGCCAGCCAGCAAGAGAGAGAGAAGAGAGATGGAGAAAGAGAGAGAGGCTGAGGGCAACGCCTCGCTGTGAGCATCATTTCATTCAGTACTCCCAACCAGTGCCATTTATCTCCCCCTCTCTCGTTTGCTCTCACACTCTTTCTGTCTGTTACACTCTCATGTGCTCTCTCTCTATCCCTCTCTCTGTCTCTCTCTCTCTCTCTCTCTCTCTCTCTCTCT